>NC_041398.2:27884130-28093907 GCF_900747795.2 Erpetoichthys calabaricus
TAGAATAAGAGAATTAACTATTATTGCATTTAACTCCCTTCTCCATCTCTTATTTATATAGATATTTACTTCTCCCCTTCTTTTGTCTAATGTTGCCTTATTAAAAAGCTTAAAGAAATTTTCCTTTAGCTAAGCTCTCCTTCTCAGGGATGGGGTTTGATTTGTTTTTAAATTTGTTGGGTTATAAATTGATCTGTTTGTATGGAATGATTACAATGAAAATTAATAAAATAAAAATATAAAAAAAAAAAAAAGAAAAGAAAACGAACACCAGTGTTATGTATTGACATGTGGCGTTATCACTGTGAACCACATAATATGAAATTTTAAGCCTTTAAATTAAATTTTTTTTTTCCACAAAATTTTTCTAGGTAGTCTATAAATACAGTACTGGATGTATATGTAATTCTTTGGATATACACTTAATTTTTGTATTATTGTTTCATAATGTTTAAAAAAAAACAAAAAAAACCCTGGATGCGACTTTTTTTAATCGTAAAAATTATATAAACATATACACCAGGCAGGAGGGAATCGAACCTTCGTCTCCCATGCTCCTTGCACAGATTCTTTAGTTAAATCTCTCCCCATGAATTTTCTCTGGTAGTGCCCCTGCCATGGCTGTAATATATTTTTCACCACATACTTTTTAGGGGTGCTCTTTCAAGTCTCCCCAATTTCCAAATAAAACTGATTCATGGGCATGTGCAGGGCCCCCTTTCTGCCGATGTCTGAATCTGTAGATTTCATTGACTTGGCTTTCCCCTCTAGGACTGAGACGGGAACACCTCAGCCTCATCACTTGTCAGTGACTTATTCTGTGGATTTCTTTGGACACAACTGATCATCAGTTACTGATTTTCTTTTATCAGCTAATCAGAGCCAACTTTCACTAAACTTTATACAGCAAACCGTTTGAAAATTACAGTCCTGGTGGATTTTTCAAGCTTGACAAATATCCAACCCAGTCCTACAGGTTCAGTATGCCAGAGGTGGTGAGAATTTCAGCTGTTTATCCTGACTTCCCACAGACATTGCTTGTTTATTGACAGTACATCTGCAGTGAAGGTTTAAGCAGATGTGTAGCACGCAGTCAGTTTTATCATTCAGGCCCACGTTACTCATAACATTTAGTGTTAATCGGATTATTACTACCGAGGCTTCAACATGGGCGTTGTAGTGTTGCAGAGCATATTCCTGTCACGCTATCATGATGAAATTCTTTATGCTAAATAGATGGACTGCAACAATCTTTATATTTTCAGAATGATGCAGTATTGCAATGTTTTTAACAGGGATCTGTCTTGAGTGTGCACTTTGCAGCGGTGCTAAGGTCTAGCAAATGAATAACCACAGCATGGTCACTAACTATGCAAAACCTGGCTGTAAAACTGATACTGAAATCCACTCTTATCCTATTTATGGTTCCTTATCCTTTTTGTGGTAGGCGATTGTAACAACATTTATATTCCTACATGTAAGTGTATAAAAACTGCTATTTGTTCATGGCTTTCATCTACTCTCCAGCTTGTTTAACCAATTCAAAATTTTGACTTTTAATTTTTGGTATTCTGTGTTTATTAGTATTATCTTTAAATTAATTTCTATTGTATTCCTTTGGCTATTTGTAAAACACTAAGTGCTATATTAATAATAATTCACAGTGCTAAGAATATGATTAATTCTAAGCTCAAGTTGGATTTCTAGCCTGGTCAGTGCAATCTATACTACAGGTGAATGATCAGAGATGTCACTGTATCACATTTAGTATTTCATGTAAATGAGGTTTCTAAAAATGCAGTATATACATATGGAAATACTTTCAGCTCAATTACTGCTATTAATGTGAATAATTCAATTAGTGACACACACACACACATACTGACTTACTTTGATTATTAAAAATATATGCAAAGTAAATGCTCTTGAAAATACACTTTCAAAGCTTTGAAATAAGATAATCCAATCAGGAGATATCAAAAAAATATAAACTAAGTATGTGTGCAGTAATCTTACTGCTCACAAAGGGAATCTTGTATATATAAATGCATTTTTGGAATTAAATATCCATTTAACTTAAACTTGTTGCAGGTTAAGGCAGAAAACATTAAAGCATATAGTTATTAAATTGTAACTTTTTATTATACTGGACTCCCTTGAACTCCCACATTAACAAGAGAAACTGGAGTTTTGTCACAGATAATAAAAGTAAGCATTAGGTTGACAGGTACAGCTTGGATATAATACAGTCCGACAACTATAAAGAAACCTGTTTTACTCTTGCAAAACTGTGGGGATTTTTGGTAATACAATGTAACAAATTAAATTGTTGAAAAAACCAACGAAAAAAAACTAACCAAAAAGTAAAATTAGAAAAATGAATGAGTAAACCTAAATAAATAAAAATATCTAAAGTCTAGAAAAACCACCATGGACCACAGGCAAGTAACTTGCACATGAACACACATGGTTACTAGCGGGGTTTAAAGTCCAATATGGATGCCACGTTTTTGGCCTCAACCCTTATGTGTGGGGTGGGGGCTCTTCCAAATTTGAAACACCGTTTCCACAGTGTTTACAACGATGCACTGAGGGCATTTTTAGTATTGTAAATGTTAAAATCTGAAGATTAATCCTAAAATAAAACGTTGACCTCCCCGTCGGGGAATCGAACCCCGGTCTCCCGCGTGACAGGCGGGGATACTCACCACTATACTAACGAGGAGTAGTTACTGTACTTGTATGGCTTACTTTTGATCTTTACAAAAAATTTCATATTCTTATAATTTACTGTAGAGATCGTTAGACGGTGTCTTTTCCGAGATACTATCGCGAGCGTTGCGCCGACAAGTTTGCTTATGCAGGGGAGGTGGGTCTTTCATATTTTTCCCCTTTTCACAGTATCGTTAGGAAACTGCGGTTTGGACCCTACCTTTAATGAGTAGAACTCTGCTGTGCCGCATAGGCGTGGCAGTTTTCACAGTACAAGTGAAAGTCTGCATTTTGCGATACAGAAATATATATATTAAAACTTTTCCCCGCTGGGTGTGCAACATAAAAACCGGATACAGTAAATGTACACATTATGTAAATGTAACAAAACAGCCCATTTGTAAGACCAGAAAATAAAAAACGGACGCAACTACATAGAAAAAAAAAACACCATCTTTAACCAGGTCGCCGCAAACACCAAAAATTGTCATAATTTACAGACACTCCCTAATATCTACAAGCACTCCTCGTTAGTATAGTGGTGAGTATCCCCGCCTGTCACGCGGGAGACCGGGGTTCGATTCCCCGACGGGGAGGCCATCTCTTTATTTTAAAAGCCGTAGCATCAAATGGACGGCAGACTAGTAAGTGGTTTTGTTACAGCCCCCCCTCCACCGCCATCCCATACGTTCACAAAGAGAAAAGCTACGCCTTCACCTACGTGTAATAACCAACTATTGGAAGATTACATTCGCAAGCTTAACAGCACTAAAAATAGGACGACGGGCTAGCCTTCCTGATTTTACCTGGTTTGCTTTAACTGACTGACTTTTAGCTGAACAAAACTCTGTCGGAGTGAGTGGCCTCCTTTTGTTTGTCAACATTCTTAAGTTCATCAGACATCACTTACCTACCATACTACATGTATCGCTGCCGAAAAATAACGAAACTTGTGCGACCACCACACTAACTTCTACCTGTGGTTAAATTAGTAAAGAGTCAAACCCCAATACTATTTACTATATCGTTTTTGAGTCCCGCCCCTTAGTGATTTTGACTGGCTTACTTGAGAATACGTTCAATCGTAGAGCCTCCCATTGTGCAGTCTCCTACTAGGTCCGCGCAGATAAGTGTAACACTTGAGCCATGCGCGGGCTGTTCTATGTAGGAACTACTATCGGAGGTTGTATCACTGCTATCATTGGTCCATTTTGTTTCGCAGTTTGGCTACCTAAATTTGCATTTACAGCACAGCACGCTGTTCTGTCAGTATGCCAGCGACATCCATTCTGATACTGCTAAATCTGTACTTGTTGTGTTCCTTCTTATACTCTGTGTATAAATGTGACAGGCAGTACTCATTCCCCTTTCATCACACACTTGTTTAATGTAGCAATTTTGCAATGGTAAATGTGAAACAAAAAACAACGTCTATCTATAAATTTAAAGAAAACAAAGATAATACATAAAACAAAAGGACATTGCTGCTTCTGACAGTGCCTCTTACTGTCAGAGAGCATGCAGTGCATGTTAGAATTATATAGAAATCACAACTCTAAATATAAACCTTAAAATTACTCGAATACAAGAAATCGTACACCCTATAAAAAACACACGCATAAAGAATACAGTATTGAACATACTGACAATTCTTTGAGCAGCTTGAACATATAACAAATGACAGCTAAATGTATAAACACAATCATGCTTTTTGGTACCAGTTACTGCTGACTGCATCATCCAATGGTGACAAATAAAAACATAATTGACAAATCTTATTGCTGTACCATTAGAGACCAATAGATGTTAGTATTCTAAACACATTACTTGTTTAACAATTCAGTTCTGATGGGTCTTTGCATAATTATTAATGCACTAGCTGTGCAACCCGAGGATGCAATGCATATGTCTTTGCTATATGCCATTTAGTATGGGATTCATAAAAGCAATGTTAATTGTTTGTGATGTATCATCTATTAGAATGACAAATGCAATGCACTTTGTTACTAAAAATGTTTGTGATGCACCATCTTTTGGCATGATAAAGGCAAAGAAATTAGACAGACACACAGACAGACACACAGATACTTATCCATTTATTAAGGTGGCTAATACCAACTGATCAGGTTGTATTGGCTAATCACAATGAACTAAAAGGACCTGAGAGATAGAAGTTCAGCCTGTTGGTAGTACGCAGCTATGTGTAAACTACGTTAGACATTCTTTCCCTATGGTTTAACCCTGTGTAGTCAAACTCAAGTTCTGGAGGGCCGCAATGGCTTCAGGCATGCCTGGATCTACCATGAGGGTGACTTGGATACATACCCTGGGAACCTGTTCACAAAGAGACCTTAACAAATATGAGAATAAAATGCCTAATGATAGGAAAATTCCACATTTTCAGTGACAAGTCATCCCCACTATTTGCGAGCGCCACAGACACAAAGTGGATGGCGCATAGCGCACGCAGGCCAGGAGGTTGTTGAGCGAAGCGAGCAGGGGGTGAAGCCCCCTAGTGTGTGTATATATATACTGGTCCTAGGTGAGGGATGAGACAAAGAGCGGTTAAACAAAACCTCCTATGATGAAAAACAATTTTGGACGGCGTTTTTCCTTGCCCGGACGCGGGTCACCGGGGCCCCACTCTGGAGCCAGGCCTGGAGGTGGGGCTCGATGGCGAGCGCCTGGTGGCCGGGCTTGCACCCATGGGGCTCGGCCGGGCACAGCCCGAAGAGGCAACGTGGGTCCCCCTTCCCATGGGCTCACCACCTATAGGAGGGGCCAAGGAGGTCGGGTGCAGTGTGAGTTGGGTGGTGACCGAAGGCGGGGACCTTGGCGGTCCGATCCTCGGCTACAGAAGCTGGCTCTTGGGACGTGGAATGTCACCTCTCTGAAGGGGAAGGAGCCTGAGCTAGTGTGCGAAGTTGAGAGGTTCCGGCTAGATATAGTCGGACTCACCTCGACGCACAGCTTGGACTCTGGAACCAATCTCCTTGAGAGGGGCTGGACTCTCTACCACTCTGGAGTTGCCCCCGGTGAGAGGCACCGAGCGGGTGTGGGTATACTTATTGCCCCCCGACTTGGAGCCTGTACATTGGGGTTTACCCCGATGGACGAGAGGGTAGCCTCCCTTCGCCTTCGGGTTGGGGGACGGGTCCTAACTGTTGTTTGTGCGTATGCACCGAACAGCAGTTCAGAGTACCCACCCTTTTTGGAGTCCCTGGAGGGGGTGCTAGAGGGCATACCTTCTGGGGACTCCCTCGTTCTGCTGGGAGACTTCAATGCTCACGTGGGCAATGACAGTGAGACCTGGAAGGGCGTGATTGGGAGGAATGGCCCCCCCGATCTGAACCCGAGCGGTGTTTTGTTATTGGACTTCTGTGCTCGTCACGGATTGTCCATAACGAACACCATGTTCAAGCATAGGGGTGTTCATATGTGCACTTGGCACCAGGACACCCTAGGCCTCAGTTCGATGATCGACTTTGTGGTCGTGTCGTCGGACTTGCGGCCACATGTCTTGGACACTCGGGTGAAGAGAGGGGCGGAGCTGTCAACTGATCACCACCTGGTGGTGAGTTGGCTTCGATGGTGGGGGAGGATGCCGGTCAGGCGTGGTAGGCCCAAACGTGTTGTGAGGGTCTGCTGGGAACGTCTGGCAGAGCCCCCTGTCAGAAGAAGCTTCAACTCCCACCTCCGGCAGAACTTCGACCACATCCCAAGGGAGGTGGGGGACATTGAGTCCGAATGGGCCACGTTCCGTGCCTCTATTGTTGAGGCAGCTGACCGGAGCTGTGGCCGTAAGGTGGTCGGTGCCTATCGTGGCGGCAATCCCCAAACCCATTGGTGGACACTGGCGGTGAAGGATGCCGTCAAGCTGAAGAAGGAGTCCTACAGGACCCTTTTGTCCTGTGGGACCCTGGAGGCAGCTGATAGGTACCGGCAGGCCAAGCGGAATGCGGCTTTGGTGGTTGCTGAGGCAAAAACTCGGGCGTGGGAGGAGTTTGGGGAGGCCATGGAGAACAACTTTCGGACGGCTTCGAAGAGATTCTGGTTCACCATCCGGCGTCTCAGGAAGGGGAAGCAGTGCAGCGTCAACACTGTATATGGTGGGGATGGTGCGCTGCTGACCTCGACTCGGGACGTTGTGGGTCGGTGGGGGGAGTACTTCGAAGACCTCCTCAATCCCATTAACATGCCTTCCAATGAGGAAGCAGAGCCTGGGGACTCAGAGGTGGGCTCCCCCATCTCTGGGACTAAGGTCACCGAGGTGGTCAAAAAACTCCTTGGTGGCAGGGCCCCGGGGGTGGATGAGATACGCCCGGAGTTCCTCAAGGCTCTGGATGTTGTAGGACTGTCTTGGTTGACACGCCTCTGCAACATCGCATGGACATCAGGGACAGTGCCTCTGGATTGGCAGACCGGGGTGGTAGTCCCCCTTTTTAAGAAGGGGGATCGGAGGGTGTGTTCCAACTACAGAGGGATCACAGTCCTCAGCCTCCCTGGAAAAGTCTATTCAGGGGTTCTGGAGAGGGTCCGTCGGATAGTCGAGCCTCGGATTCAGGAGGAACAGTGTGGTTTTCTTCCTGGTCGCGGAACAGTGGACCAGCTCTATACCCTTAGCAGGGTCCTGGAGGGTGCATGGGAGTTTGCCCAACCAGTCTACATGTATTTTGTGGACTTGGAAAAGGCATTCGACCGTGTCCCTCGGGGAATCCTGTGGGGGGTACTCCGAGAGTATGGGGTACCGGCCCCCCTGATAAGGGCTGTTCGGTCCCTGTACGATCGGTGCCAGAGCCTGGTCCGCATTGCCGGCAGTAAGTCGAACCTGTTTCCAGTGAGAGTTGGACTCCGCCAGGGCTGCCCTTTGTCACCGATTCTGTTCATAACTTTTATGGACAGAATTTCTAGGCGCAGCCAGGGCGTTGAGGGGGTCCGGTTTGGTGGGCTCAGGATTGGGTCACTGCTTTTTGCAGATGATGTTGTCCTGTTTGCTTCATCATGCCGTGATCTTCAGCTCTCTCTGGATCGATTCGCAGCCGAGTGTGAAGCGGCTGGGATGAGAATCAGCACCTCCAAATCCGAGACCATGGTCCTCAGCCGGAAAAGGGTGGAGTGCCCTTGTTCATGAGTGAGGGAAGAATGGAGCGTGAGATTGACAGGCGGATCGGTGCGGCATCCGCAGTAATGCGGGCTCTGCATCGGTCTGTCGTGGTGAAAAAGGAGCTGAGCCGCAAGGCGAAGCTCTCAATTTACCAGTCGATCTATGTTCCTACCCTCACCTATAGTCATGAACTATGGGTAGTGACCGAAAGAACGAGATCGCGAATACAAGCGGCTGAAATGAGTTTCCTCCGCAGGGTGTCTGGGCTTTCCCTTAAAGATAGGGTGAGAAGCTCAGTCATCCGGGAGGGGCTCAGAGTAGAGCCGCTGCTCCTCCGCATCGAGAGGAGTCAGATGAGGTGGCTCGGGCATCTGATTAGGATGCCTCCCTGGTGAGGTGTTCCGGGCACGTCTAACCGGGAGGAGGCCCCGGGAAAGACCCAGGACACGTTGGAGGGACTATGTCTCTCGACTGGCCTGGGAACGCCTTGGGATTCTCCCGGAAGAGCTAGAAGAAGTGGCCGGGGAGAGGGAAGTCTGGGCATCTCTGCTCAAGCTGCTGCCCCCGCGACCCGACCTCGGATAAGCGGGAGACAATGGATGGATGGATGGATTTATATATATATATATATATATATATATATATATATATATATATATATATATATATATATATATATATACTCCCTCAAAGTCCAGGCCACACCACAATGCCTCTCTTCAGGTCCGCCTCCACTCTTCTCCTCCAAGCTCTGTCCTTCTGCTCTCCCAACTCCAGCCATCAAATGGAGGGAGGCGGCCCCTTTTACAGTATAATCACCCGGACGTGCTCCAGGTGCCTCCCTATGATCTTCTGCCGGCACTCCCTGGTGTGGCGGAAGTGCCAGCTCTGCACCCGGAAGCACTTCGGGTGTCCCTGGTCTTTGTCCCCCCAGCACTTCTGGGTGTGGCGGAAGTGCTGAGGACCAGGGCTCTCCTGGCATCTGGGCACCCCCTGGCAGTGACCACGGGCCCCTATAGGGTTGAGCTTCAAAGTTTGGTTCCCCTGGTCACCAAAGCCACCAGGGCGGTCGCCCCCCTCATTGTCTGGAGAAGGCGTAATCCCTCTTCTGGTCCTTCTGGGTGTCCCGGCTGGGTACCACCCCCAGACGCTTGCCACAATATATATATATATATACAGTATGTGCAGTAATATAAGATTAAATTGTATAAGGATTTAAAAATATTTGAATTTTTGCAGTATTTTAAGATCCTTAATTCTAATTTTGTGTTTTCATTTTAATTCAGTTCTCATAATTGTATCTAAATACTGTCAACTAATGACACTGGTGCAAATGACCCATAATGAGAAAGGGTAGCCATTTGAGTGTCACCCACTCCAGTGTGGTATTATCAGGAAATAATGGCTCAGATATCCACAAGTATTACACAGCAATAGTATAGCATTATTTCCTACCTAACACTCAAATTGTTACTTCATCCAGTCAAAATGTAACATTTGCAGCTTGCAATTTCTGGATACATTCAAAGACATAGAAACTGGAAAACAGCAGCCTGATTACTTAGAGCAGAATTTCAATTTAAAGACACAAAATCTGCAGCCAGGACTGAACATCAGTGCAACTACATTATAAGTCAAGAATATAATGAAAATACAATTGGCATTACATACTTCACATATGCACCTGTCACTTGGAAAATTATAGTAACGTTTAAGTAACATCTATTAGTATATTAACATATGCATATTAACAAAAGTCTCACTTATTTGACAAAGTGGTTCCCCTTGAAAATTTTAGTTAGTGGGAAGCATTGGATGTTGACCGGGAGGGGCGTAAGAAGTGGAATCAATATATAATTAAATAATTTTACCAATAATCCATCCTTTTTTTTCAACCAGCTTATCCATCCATCCATCCATCCACCCGGCCATTTTCCTAAGCCACTTGTCCAAAGCAGGGGCATGGGGCAGCAGAAGTCTATCATCTCTTTGATATCAAGGCCTAGTAAACACCAGTAATGCTATTAGAATGCCTTCCTTCAATGATGCATATCGCAGATGGATATTGTAGAGACGTCCTTCATTTGTGCCTTAGTCACAGAGGTGAACTATCAGGCTAACTGCGAAACACACTGTTAAGTATGACCTGCCTAGTGAAGCGCATTCTGACACACAAATAGACCTTTTCACAATAAAAGTCATCTCTTGCATTACATTACAGGAGACAAACAAAGATAGCCATCTGTCACTTGAATACTGTGTGTTGTAAACATTTTACTGTTACATGTATGGAAATGCCTACTTGCATCTCCAACCAACATACAGCACATCACTAATGTAGTCTTTGGTCATGTTGTGCCTTGATTGTAGCATCTCCTAACTGTCAGAGGTACTGTCACTGCAGGTGCTCCAAAATGCAATGTCACGGCTCGCTTTTAACCAGCCATCATGGGCTCACGTCACTGAACTTCTCAGGTGCCACCACCGGCTCCCTTTAGTAGCACCATCAAGATTAACTCAGCCTGCCAAACACTGAGCTCATCCCAGCTAGTCCTTTGATTCAACATACCTGTAAAGCTCAGCTCATTATCATTAGCAACCTAACCTAAATTGGCACGTAACGATGGGGTTGTAAATCATTAATGATCATCTAATTTTTGCTCATTACATTGCAGCAGTCTCCTTTTCTGCCAAATGCACTCTTTATAACATCTGCAAGGTCAGACCCACATCTGATGGAGCATTCAGCTCAACTTCTTCTCCGGACCTTCTTGTCCATTGCTTGGCTACTTCAAGTCTTTACTGGCAGGTGTACTTTCAAGCCATTGCAGATGCTGTGAAATTCACTTTCAATCAGCCAAGTCAGGCACATGTTACTCCTTTTCTCAGGTCATTCCATTCCATTGACTTCCTGTAGAAGCATACATTAAATTCAACATATACTTATATGGAGGACCTGTGCACCTTCCCAACTACTCATGTCTGCTATTGAATGGCATCTTTTCATGAGTAGCTCCTCACAGGTGGAATGAGCTGCCCACTGCCATACGCTGCTCACTTCCTTAGTGTTTAAGAAGCATTGGAAGACTTTTTCTTTTGTCAGTACCTTCCTGATTGCTAAAGATTTTGATGCAAGGTACTTAAAGTGAACTAGTTATATGTTTTATTTGGTTTAATAGTTGAATACTTATAAGGTCTAGAGCACTTTTCACTTTTTTAGGTCACATGTTGTATCCTACTCTTATAAAACTCGGTGTAGAATCCTAAGTAATGCTGGCTCGATTATGTCGAACTCATCTGTAAGTTGTAGCTGTCTGGAGCAGCTCAGATTCACACGATTATAGAGTTGGTGATTAGTTTATTTGTTTGGACCCCAGGCAAGCACCCAGCCTTGGTTCAACTCACATCACTCACTCACAGAGTCAAGAAATAAAAGTATATAAATAAAGCTGCATAAAGCTGTATATTAAAATGAAACAAAAATATAAACAACAAATAAATAGATAGCCTTCCCTTTCCTCCACAACGGTATCAAATACCAACCCAACCATAAACACATAACAATAAACACTCACTACAAAGTCCTTAACATAATCCAAATGCATCCGATGCAATGGAAGATTGGAGAGTGAAGATCCTGTGAACTGCTCGCAGAGATGAATATAAAGTTTGTCCTACTCTTTCTGAAACGATGCAATCAACAGCAATTTTGAGATCTCTCCATAAGTGTTCAATCGGATTTAGATCCAGACTCATTGCTGGCCACTTCAGAACTCTCCAGCGCTTTGTCTTCAACCATTTCTGGGTGCTTTTAGAGTTATGTTTGGGGTCATTGTCCTGCTGGAACACCCATGACCTCTGACGCAGACCCAGCTTTCTGACACTGGGCCCTACATTGCGCCCCAATATCTTTTGGTAGTCTTCAGATTTCATGATGCCTTGCACACAGTCAAGGCATCCAGTGCCAGAGGTAGCAAAACATCCCCAAAACATCTATGAACCTCCACCATGTTTGACTGTAGGTACTGTGTTCTTTTCTTCGTAGGCCTCATTCCATTTTCTGTAAACAGTAGAATGTTGAGCTTTACCAAAAAGCTCTACCTTGGTCTCATCTGTCCACAAGATGTTCGCCCAGAAGGATTTTGGCTTCCTCAAGTACATTTTGGCAAACTCCAGACTGGCTTTTTTATGTTTCTGTGTCAGCAGTGGGGTCCTCCTTGCTCTGCTGCCATAGCGTTTCATTTCATTCAGATGTCGACGGACAGTTCGAGCTGACACTGTTGCACCCTGAGTCTGCAGAACAGCTTGAATATGTTTTGAAGTTGATTGGGGTTGTTTATCCACCATTCGGACTATCCTTCGTTGCAGTCTTTTATCAGTTTTTCTCTTCTGTCTACGTCCAGGTTGATTAGCTACAGTGCTATGTGTTGTGAACTTCTTGATTATGTTGCGCACAGTGGACAAAGGAACATGAAGATCTCTGGAGATGGACTTGTAGCCTTGAGATTGTTGATATTTTTCCACAATTTGTTCTCAAGTCCTCAGATAATTCTCTGCTCTTCTTTCTGTTCTCCATGCTTAGTGTGGCACACTCAGACACACAACAGAAAGGTTGAGTCAACCTTTCTCCATTTTAACTGGCTTCAGGTGTGATTGCTATATTGCCAGCACCTGTTTCTTGCCACAGGTGAGTTCAAACGAGCATCATATGCTTGAAATAAAATGATTTACCCACAATTTTGAAAAGGTGCCAATAATTTTGTCCGGCCCATTTTTGGAGTTGTGTGTGACATGATGTCAGATTTGGCTTTTTTTCTCTGTTTTTTCTTGTTGTTCTAATGCACATAAAGGAAATAAACATGTATATACAAACATTTGTAATTGCAACAATTTTCTGGGAGAAATGGTGCATTTTCTGGGAAAATTCCAGGGGTGCTGATAATTTCGCCCATGACTGTATGTCTTTTTAATCCTAACTCATACATCTTCATGCTTAGTGAAATATTATATCTACTTGTCTCATGTGCATATAATCTATATTACTAAACGAAGGTTGTATATATGCACGGATGCCAGACGCCAGACGCACCGAAGCGCACGCGCACTGCGCCTCAGCGCCCCAGAGTCAAACCCAGTGGCTTCCCAGACTCAGTAGGTAGTGCCCAAACAACACAACACAACCTGTAAACTAAACTTCAGGTCACAATACAACCGCCGCCCGAACGCGCACTCCACCGCATATAAAACCTTCGTTTAGTAATGTTTACGAAGGTCGTATATATGCACGGATGCCAGACGCAACCCGTGCCAAAAGCACACGCGCACTTGCACAGCGCCCCAAAGTCAAACCCAGCGGCTTCCCAGAGTCAGTAAGTGGCACCCAAACAACACAACACAACCTGTAAACTAAACTTGAGGTAAAGCATGCACGCCAACAAGTTGCCATGGTGACATATTTAAACATAGACATAGAATAACTAGACACCTCATGACTAGCAGAATCATATGTCAACGTCGCCGCCATATTGTGAGAGGCACTGCTGTGGAGTGAAGTAATGAATAATGTGCTGCTTGGGATTGTACAAACCGCTGTACGCTCCAAACCAGATCCCGGGGGATTACATTTCATAGGTAAGGCTGAACAATTGTTTTGGTTATATTTGGCCATTAGAAAATCCTGTTTTATAATCTTTACTTTAGCTAAGCCAGGCTAAGCTAGCAAAGCTATGCATTTATGTGCTCAAGTGAGCCTGCAAACAACGTTTTGGCTAAACATATTTAGTCACTATGTAGATTGTTGTTAGCTGTTAATATTTCTCAAACTTGATGATGTTTTTTCTCAAGGAGCACATTGGGGAAACACAGTTTAAAATTGACAACCATCATTTTATGCTCATGTCTTGAGTTGTGTATGTCTTCCACAAACTAAGGCTGCACCATATTGCCAGACTGAATACTCTCAAATTACAGGATCTGAGTGAGCGAGACGGAGTGTAAGTCCGGAGGAGATCAGTGAGGTTGTGGAGAGCTTTAAATGTTGAGTGGTATTTTGTATTGTATTCTGTAGTTAACAGTGAGCCAGTGAAGTTGAGAGAGAATAGGTGTGATATGTTCAGTGTATTTACAACAGCAGGATATTATCCTGGCAGCAGAATTGTGAAGAAGTTGTAAGCGATGGATACGTTTTTGTCGGATGCCAGATAGAATACCATTACACTAATCTATACGTGACATGACTTGGGCATTAAACAATACTTCAGTACTGTGTTGCATAAGAACAGGACAAAGTCAGGAAATGTTTTGAAGATAGAAGAAGGCAGTCCCCAAAATATTACTTATATGGGAGGAATGATTAATAATAATAAGTATACAGTAATCCCTCACCTATCGCGGGGGTTACGTTCCAGCCCCCCGCGATAGGTGAAAATCCGTGAAGTAGCGACCTATATTTATTTTATTATTTATACATATTTTAAGGCTTTATAAACCCTTCCCACACTCTTATAAACCTTTCTCAATCTCTTGTTAACCTTTCCCACGCTCATATAAACACTTCCTATGCTCTTAAACACTTTCTACATTCTTAAACACCGCAGACCAACACTGCACACTGCATGCAGCGATCAGACGTCAATGTGTCTGCACTCGCTTTGTGAAGGGGGGCAGCTGAACTCACGCTGAGCAGAAATGGACTTTGTGCTGCTTCTGCCAAAATGCCTGCTTGTCGCTCTACACGAGGAGTGTGTGTGGGTGTGTGAGAGCTGAACGCACCTTCGCTCAAACCCCCCCTCCCTGGAAGCGCAGTACGCTCCTGCCACTTCGCATTGTCAAGGGGGTGGGGAGCTGAATGAACGCTAAGGGGAAGTGGACTTTGAGCTGGCTTTGTGCTGCTTGTCGCTCTGCGTGTCAATAATTTAAAAGCCTGTACATCACCAATTTTCCTGTCTCACTGTCTTGTCTTGCGTGAAGTTAAAATGTTTTATAATAGTGAGATGTTACTCATATCCTTAGCCCGACATCCACATATCATATGTGTTAACAAAGTGTGTTTTATAAGTTTACATGTGTTTAAAGCATGTGGGATGGGAATTTTAAGGCTTAAACTATAAAAATGTTTATTTATATGGTCTTTCTATATCGCGGATTTTCTCCTGTTGCTGATGGGTCTGGAACATAACTTCCGCGATAGGCGGGCAATCACTTGTATTTAAAAACCCGCGAAGTCGTGAATCCGCGAAAAGTGAACCGCGAAGTAGCGAGGGATTACTGTAATCATTATTATTTAATAATTGCCATTATTAATGTATAAATGGATATAAATAATTGCATTTAAATGATTCGCCAAAATCTGTTGTATGTAAATGATACTGTTTTAAACGTTATTGTTTTTTCATCAGAAAACCCGGTTTCCACGTCTACCTGTATTAGTTTAAATGGCACGTTTGCCACTCGCAATAAGGCTGACGCACTGATGTATCGTGTCGACTGGGAAACACAGTGAATGCGCTGTCTATCTATATATGTCTATGTATTTAAACTTGAGGTAGTGGTGACTACTGACAGTGCCAGCAGTCAGCTACTCCACAGTGCCAGCGGTCAGTGTTCTCCACTCCACAGTACCAGCAGCTACTCCACTACACAGTGCCACCAGTCAGTGTGCTCTAATCCACTGTGCCAGCACTCAGTGTGGCAGCTGTCAGTGTGGTTTATTTGTATCACATTAAGGTAATACAGTGTTAATAGTAAGTTCAATTATGATTCCTAAAAACAAACGACTTCTAGCTAACAACACACCCATAGAAAAACAAAAAGGAGACTGCATAGATAAAAACAATGAACGAAGGCACCTACAACGCGCTTCTGAAACACCAGAACCAAACGAGTCATGGCTCCAAAAAGAAACAGCTTTAGTACAAATATATTTAGTTAATTAAATTGAAACTTTCCCAGGACGCTCCCACCCTTCATGAGTTTTCATCCCTACAAAGATTGGAGGGAACAGAAAGTAACTGCCCTTCTTGGATTTGCGATTCTTTAGAGAATCGGGGGTTTACTGGTACTTTTCTAATAGGTGCAAATGGCCAATTTTAAGAATACAATTTTCATTACTTACTGGCTGCACAAAATGTCTGGCCCAGCAAACTTTCATGGTTTCTAAACCTGGTCCAAATGAATTTGTAATTGAATAGGCCTACTCGGGCGGCACGGTGGTACAGTGGGTAGCGCTGCTGCCTCGCAGTTAGGAGACCCGGGTTCGCTTCCTGGGTCCTCCCTGTGTGGAGTCTGCATGTTCTCCCCGTGTCTGTGTGGGTTTTCTCCCACAGTCCAAAGACATGCAGGTTAGGTGCATTGGTGATTCAAAAAATTGGCCCTAGTGTGTGTGTGCACCCTGCAGTGGGTTGGCGCCCTGCCTGAGGTTTGTTTCCTGCGTTGGCTGGGATTGGCTCCTGTGACCCTGTAGTTAGGATATAGCGGGTTGGATAATGGATGGATAGGCCTACTCTATAAGGGTGCCCCCATAAAAGGTAAGGTTGTGATTTTAGATAAGGAAGACAAAAGTCCTTATACTCAGTAATCATAGCGCTGGAGAGGGTTGACGTGCTAGGAAGAATTTCACTGTACTCTATACTAGGGCGGAGTGGTGGCCCTGAGGCTAGGGATCTGCACTGACAATCGGAAGGTTGCCAGTTCGAATCCCGTAAATGCCAAAGGAGACTCTGCTCTGTTGGGCCCTTCAGCAAGGCCCTTAACCTGCAATTGCTGAGCGCTTTGAGTAGTGAGAAAAGCGCTATATAAATGCAAAGAATTATTATTATTATTACTAGTGTGTCAATCCTGATCATATGAACTTATGACAGAACCTGTGTGGAGCATGTTGTCCAGGACTTCAGATGAATTGTGTGCCATGGCAATGTGATCCTGGTCCAGACATTTCAGTATGTCATTGTGCCCAAGATATTTATCAAGAAGATCCTCTCCCAGTAGAATAACTGGGTTTACCATATCACTATAAGTTTAAAATCCATAATTAAAAAAATGGTATTTCATCAATCACATTTCTCTTTCTTAAAACTGTCCACAATGTACCATGGGTAAGACCCAACCTGTGAGTGCTGTCATATAGCTCCTGCATCACTAGGCCACATGTTTTGGGAAGCACTAATTTAATATCATTTTGGACCAAAATCTTTGCCTAGTTCTCAAACAGTCTTAATGTCACAATTACTCCAAATCCAAATAACAGTGATATTTGGTGGACTCCCTGAAGGCTTTAAAGTGCATAAGGATAAGTCGATTGTAACATCCTACACCACATTATGCTGTTATTTTATACTTGATTTGCTGTATGACAATATGATGTTCTGGTTTTGGAAAAAAAAAATCAATAGTTTTAGATTATCTCTTACCCAATAGATATAAAATATTAAATACACATTCTGATCAGAGGCGTGACCACGGGGGGGTGGGGGGGGGGGGGTTGGGGTGGGCACTGCCCCCGCAGCGAAATGCTCTGTCTGTCCAATGAAAACTCTGGAGAAGAATAACATTTGATTTTCAAAACTGAGTTGCTTTCCAATCGGCCCGTTTGAATTTGGGGCGTATCCGCCACTAGACAGGCACCGTGCTGCTCACAGTTCACTTCACCGCACATTTTGCAGCACGTTTTGAACCTGTTGACCGCATTCTTTAATTAAAGCAGCGCATACGTTCCATTCTTCTTTTATTTTCTGGTTGGTAACACCAAAGGCTATGCATAGGTGGCTTATTAAAAAGCAGACATCTTCAACCTCTGTCCCTCCGCAAGCTGCTGGCTCCAAGTTTTGAGCCCAGCACCGCTGCTACCAACACGGAGCACAGCACACCCACGTCGGGAACTGAAACTCCAAAAGATGTAGATAAGCCTACACAATCCTCCAGCTCTGCACCCGTGTCGGGTACTCCAAACCTCTGCCTTCAACAAAATATACAGTCTGGTCTGCCTGACTTAAATATGGATAGCCCATCCCAGCCCGTTTTAATTAATTATCCCAAGCACGCATTCGGAAAGACACTTAGATGTTTTAGTGCAAGCTGGTATCAGTCTCGACCATGGCTTGAATATTCTGTTGTCCGTGATGGCAGCTTTTGCTTTGCCTACCACAAATTTAGTGTTTCCAATTCGGACTGCGAGGACATATTCACCAAACACAGCTACACTAATTGGAAAAAAGCTCTAGAAAAAGACGGTGGCGGCTTCCACAAACACGCGTCTAGTATCCTGCACGTCAGAGCCATGTCTGCATCACAGCACTCATCATTGGTCTTCAGCTGCATGCGAAAGCTCTTTCTCTACTTTGAACCGCATTCTCACTCCACTCCGCCGAACAATGCTGCATTCAAGGAAGAGAATTTTAGTCATTCTGGCACACGAGAAAAACATCACAGAAAATCAAGACATGAATGAATTTATTTCAGAATTTGCCAAGAGTAATCGCAGACTGGTCCTGTAGATAACATCCAGGTGAAACTGATGTCCTATAGCCTCCCATGACTACAATAAGCCACGTTTCTGTTCTTGCTCTCGTATGTTGTATACATTTGACTTTATTGATATTTACCTCGTAGATGTAGTTCTATATTTGTTCACAAAAAATAATAATACAAGTTCCATTGCCTCTGTTAATTTTATTGAACAATAGGTTATGATTTATGCCACAATTTTTGCTTTTATATGTTATATAAAACTATGTTGTTATTATTATTTGACCCCCTACAAAAATAGGGATGGATGGATGGATATCCCCCCCCCCCCCCCCCAGACAAGCCAAATGCCCACCCACACATGATGTTCTGGTCACACCTCTGTTTCTGATACAGAGGAAGGCAACATGACAATCCAAAATTATACACGCCTCGATCTCACCTGCTTTTCTTTTTGTACTTTAAGTACAAACGATCAACTTTCCACGACTCAATACCTCTGTATGTGGTATAGGCAGATTTAACTTCCTTGTCTCAAAAGATAAAAAGACACTGTGATTAAAATACATTTTTTCTAAAATCTTAAGATTTAAAATGTGCTACGACGTCGAATCACCTTTTATTACATCCCTCGAAATATACACGTTGCTAACCATACACGGCTAACGAATTGTTCACAAATTTCCCAACGATGTATGTAAAATAATTTTTAATCGTAAACGTTTCTGCCGATGATGATCTCCATAAAGCCATCTACAACTGCACCAGAATGGAAAACACAGAAGAGCGCCCCAAAAAATGATGTGGTGAAAGATATATTGCATCTGTAGTGGTTTAATACTACCAAAATAAATGAAAGTGAAACGCTTTAGAGCTTTCGCTTAAGAATCCACGTTTTGAGGAGACCTTGAGAATACCAAACTCCCAAGTATTTCTGTAAGGACTAACAATCTGTCCATAGTTTAATGTCCACAAAGCATAAACCGCATTAGTTCTTTTAGCAATCAATCTGCATTCGTAAAACATGGGTGTTCAGGCTTCCATTTCCGAACACTACGTGATCATAAGATTTCACAATTTTGTTAATTACTTTGAAACCTTCGCTGTGGCAACGAGCAGAATGCAAATGAGGCCTATATCTCCGAATGCGCTCCACATTAAAAGACGGTGTGCCTCGTGAGTCTAACGAGATCACACCCCCAAAGCCCAACCGCGTTCTGCGCAAGCGCAAAATCAAATTGCAGCAAAAAAAAAAAAAAACAGGTGCTGGGGATCAGCGTAAAAAGCAACTTCTCCTAATGATTACATCTTGCCTGAAGAAGGGGCCTGAGTTGCCTCGAAAGCTTGCATATTGTAATCTTTCTAGTTAGCCAATAAAAGGTGTCATTTTGCTTGGCTTTTCTCTACATTCATAATGGCTAACACGGTACAACACCCTAGTACTACTAATGTAGTAGATAGTAACTCAGTCAAGTATCTTTCCTCTTTTTTTGCATTCCAACAAAATATCGACCGTCCCTGGGTGGGCTCGAACCACCAACCTTTCGGTTAACAGCCGAACGCGCTAACCGATTGCGCCACAGAGACGATGATAAGTGAGAAGTGTTGCACTCTCTGTAGACAATACGGATTAAGGGACAGCCCGCTGTAAAAAAAATGAAAATATAGGGTTGTTGTTTGTGAAAGAAATATTAGGTTGTTACACGGTCCCTATGAAGAAAGAAAAAAAATCAGACAGAGCAGGGAGAGGCTGTAAAGTACATCTTCTGCTGGAAAACGTGCAGAAAAGACATGCCCTCTAAGTGTAGAAAAAGGAGAAATGACGAACTGAAGCCATTCTCTCGGTGACGCTAGTGTAACCTGGTAGCTACTCTGAAGTTATTTGTCGAACGTCCCCGTTCAGTACAGTCGGACAGGTGTAGGTAGTAGAAGAACCCGGAAGAAAGTTGTGACCGGCAGGGTTACTTATATTTCATTTTAAAAATCCAGCATGTGGGCTGGAGGGCTTTTAAGGTGACTAGAGAAGATGTTCCAGCTATTCTCGTGAGATTTAACCTGTAGCTAGGTTCCATGGTGTAATGGTTAGCACTCTGGACTCTGAATCCAGCGATCCGAGTTCAAATCTCGGTGGAACCTTCTTGCTACGGGAAGTTGCTGTCTGTTTACATTGGATACAAGATGAGCATTTTGATTGGCTCGAAACCGATTGTACATAACACGTGACCCTTAAAGGGGCGAATCTCTGTGGAATTCGACCTTGTGCTGCAAGATTTGAATAGCGACAGCATCGGTCATGTACCACTAATAATACCAAGAACCCCCTCGCCCCCCACCTGACTTGGTAAAAAGGTAGTCGTAAAGTATTACTTTTAAAATATATAAATAATTATGATTATAATAGCATTATCCAAACTGCATAATCCAATTCAGAGTCTTGGGAGTGTACCTTGTATCTCGATTACTGACAACATAGAAGGTAGTAATCAACCCTGGATGAGGTACTGGTCCACCACTGTTACACACATGGGAGAAAGTTTAGTCTCAAAGAAAGATCAGATTATTTTTATTGTAATCGCATTTGCCCTGCACTAGTGGTGCATGCACGTTAAAGTGTTCTTTTATTCAACGCCGCCAATACTGAAAAGCGATTTGGGGACTTCTAATTGTGTTGGTGAATTATTAAATGACAGAACTATACTGCTTGCGAACAGCTGAGAAACACATTGCGTCTCCTTTAAGAATGACTTTTTTCTATGTTGAGAACGCGCTAATTCGGTCCCGAGAGACCAAGGCTGGAGATAACAACGACGCATGCGCGCGATGATTCGCCAGGCAGAGATAACTGTCAGTGAAATCTGCTTAAACCGGGTGGGTATGTTTAGACAACTCAGTGAGTGTCGCATTTCTAAACCAATCCAATGCCTCATGAAGGTGCTGCTCAAAATAGGTGCGGTGATTTTGAACTGCAAAGATGAGAACTTCTGTTTACCATGAACCGTCTAAAGCTGGACAGTCTCCTAAATGTGTGTGGTGTGTGCAGAGAGCACAATGCACATGTTTAACATAAAAAAAGTTATTTTAACGTAACCCGTGGCGGGGGGAAAACCCTTCAATAGCTTCAGATTATACATTGTCCTTCGACAGCAGGAATAAATGAATGATAAATAAGAACGGTATGTCGTCCCAGGTGCTGCGTGTGCTCTCTGTTGTTTACGATAGTGTTGGGGTCAATGAAAGCTTGACAGAATTGGCAGTTATATTCATGAAAATCTAAACAGCAAAATATGTGTTTGAAGTAAACGGTGCCTCACACTCCATCAAAAGCACTGTCGTTACTACCGTTAGGAGAGCAGATGCAGATTTCAGTAGTGAAAACACCAGAATCAGCAATTGTGTCTAGTAACACCAGTAGACTCACAGATGAGGCTGCACAGCACCTTCTGTCTGCACGTCTAAATGAATAACTGAAAGAAATTTAACATTACTGCCTAACTGAAAATGCAAACATGCCATCACAAAATAGCAGTAGTGTTTTAATATGTTGTATATCCACGGACTACAATGCTTATCTAAACTCAATTTGCCTGTTTTATGTCATATAGTGATGCAACAGTTAAAATGACAGAAAGATACAGTAGCAGATAGAGGCACTTCTCAAACGTGTGCAGCCCAGTAGCCGTGGTGGTCTACGTGGGTGTGTGTCTGCCAGTCTCCACTGTCACAGCACTCATTACAACCTACAAATTAATTATTAAGCTTCACTTACCTTGTGCTACTTGCTGCTGCATGCATAACAACAATTTTAGTTATATTCTTTTTCTCTCGGTGTCTTTTATTCTGTATCTTTTGCTCTTTCCCTGATAACCCCGGCACTGGTTTAAAACATATAGACTGGAGAAATTGGGGGTGGGGGATTTAGGAAGACATGCTGTGGGCGGAGCCTTTGCAGTGCAGGATATCACTTACATTTTTTAAGGTGATGTGTGGAGTATTTTTTCCCCTTCTGTTCTCCCTTGTAGCATTCCTCTTCAGGCATGTTATATTCAGACTTACAAGATACCAACTTCACACAGTTAAAATGTTGTACACAAGAATTATGTGCACTTTTTGTAGACCTTAAAAAAGTCTTTAAAGAAAGAAATGGAGTTGTGCTTAAACCAGGGTCCTCTTCTGACTGAAAAAATATCTTCCTTGAAAATGTTTTGCTCTTTCAGGCTAATAGCCCAGTGTTCATGACCCTCCGCCTCTCTGCTCAGACTCTGCCTCTTTATAAACAGCAGACTCCCATTCACAATCCTCAGATTTAATAGCAACATCCTCTTGTGTATTGTGTACTGGACTTCTATTAGTATCTTCTTCATTCTTAGTTGGGGACCCCTGGGCTAGATACTGCCTTTAAGATGAAAGCGCTCATCACAAGTTGCAAAGGATGTCCTTCATACTACCTTTGTCAAGGCAGAAAACTTTCAAAGTTTATAAGGATCCCCTGGCTAGCATGACTGGCAAGAGCATATTTACACATTTGCTGGTCCAGGAACAATAAAATTATTCTACTTTAGTACTTATTTATCATATTTAGAGCACTCTTGCAAGTTAATATTGTGAGGTTTAGTAATTGACTGTTGCATTACAGTTGCAAGTTTCTGATGAGTGCTATACAAAATAAAACTGACATGGTCTTTTCAAACCCACTTAACACAATTCAGTGTTTTTGAGCAACTGGAGCCTATCATATATCAAGGTGAGAGTGGGGTTACATCAAGGATCGGCGCTGAGCCCTTTCCTGTTTGCACTGGTGATGGACAGGTTGACAGATGGTGTCAGACAGGAGTCTCCATGAACTATGATATTCACAGATGACATTGTGATCTATAATGAAAGTAGATGACCAGTTGAGACAAACTTGAGAGAGTAGGAGTGAAAGTCATTAGGAGTGTACATGTACATGAATGACGGGGAAGGTGGTGGAAGGGTACGACTGCAAGGAGTAGAGGTGGTGAAGGCAGATGAACTTAAATACTTGGGTTCAACAGGAGAGTGTGGCAAAAGAGGTGAAGAAGAAAGTGCATGCAGGGTGGAATGGGTGGATAGGACTGACGGGAGTGATTTGTGATGGAAGAGTATCTGCAAGAGAGAAAGGGAAGGTCTACAAAATGATAGTGAGAGGAGCTACGTTGTGTGGTTTGGAGACAGTGGCACTGCCAAAATGACAGAAGACAGATCTGGAAGTCGCAGAACTGAAGATGGTACAATTTTCGCTCAGCGTAATGAGGTCAGACCAAATTAGGAATGAGTGAGGGACAACACTGGTACGACAGTATGGTGACAAAGTGAGATAGGCTAGATTAAAATGGTTTGGGCACGTGTAGAGGAGAGCTGAGGGGTAAATCAGGAAAGGAATTTTGAGGATGGAACTGCCAGGCAAGAGGAAAAGAGGAAGACCAAAGAGATGGTTTATGGATGTGGTGAAGGAGGACATGAAGGCAATCGGTGTGACAGAAAATGATGTAAAAGACAGTTGCAGACTGATGACTCACTGTGGCAACCCCTAAATGGGATCAGACGAAAGAAGAAGAAGGGGGTTATCCTGGCAGAACTGGCCACATATACAAACATGAATCGAAACAGCAGATCCTGTCCTGTCAGAAGGTGTAACAAGATTCCTACCTTGAAAGAAGGCTCTAGGAGTCACAGAATAGGCAAACAGAGAAATTAGCTTTATTGCAATAAACAATAATGCAGACCTGCCTCATTTGAATCGAGCCCTGAACAAGCCCAAAGCCACTGTATATATAACCCTTCCTTATCATCCTGACCTTGCTGTAAGCAGCTCATTTGCTGCTTACCCTGACTCCCTGACTGTAGCTGCCATTCTCTAGGCTTTCAGGTAGACACCAATATTTCTTAAACCTTGCCTCCTAGCCTTGACTTTCTGCCACTCTTATCTTTTAACCTGCATGCATTTCCTCCATTGGGCCTCAAGCTGACCTCCATCCATCTGTCTCCAGCTCCCTGGCCCCTCAGCTTAGGTATATATTGGTGGCTTTTCCTTAACCTTTATTTTTAAAAGGAATATGGGCACATGCCTTTATTAATCAACTACTCAGTACACATTTTACTTATTTCTTGTCTATGCTCACATTAATACATGCTAATACATATTTAAGATATGATTCTTGTCTTCCATAATCCTCACACTAAGCTGAGTTTTTTTGATCACAGAAGAAAGAAAAATATACGGATTTCATGCGGCAGTCAATCTTAAACTAGTGGTTTGTACTGCCGATGAGCTCGTGCCTACTCGGAGCCACGGTTTGGTTCCGAGCATGATCACAGTTTCTCTTACGTTTGGAAGCTCCTTGCATATAATGGCATCTTCTTATAAGACCAAGATGTGGATGTTCAAGTTTATTTTCATATATGAAATTCTTACTTGATTGTCTCCTCAGAATAGTGACAGTAATACAACACCAGCAAAAGACATAGATACACACACACACACACACGCAAACAAGAAACATAATTATACTAGGGGGCACCGCCCCCTTCTTTCATCGCTCGCCTACCCCTGGGTTTGGTTTACCGGATATACAATGGGAATTGTTGCATATGCATTATTTTCACTTATACTTTAAAACTTTTGTAAAAACAATACTTGTCCTTTATTTCTGGCCCCGGGCGTGGTTAAATCTTTTTCCCGCAGGACGTATAATGCTGCTCGCGTTGTGAAGGGGGTACAGCTGAATGCACACTAAGGAGATGCAGTCAGATCATCTGCTGGCTTCCAACTGCTGCTTCTGGCGAGCTGTGTGTTCTGCATATCACTTGTCGTTGTTTTAAAAGCTGGGAGCACATGATGTCTGACTTCCAAAAGCATTGCAACAACTGCTTGGTTAGATGTCCGTGAATTTGCTTTAAATGCTGTCTCACTGCCTTGTCTCACGTGACGTTAAAGTGTCTCTCGTGGGACGTCAAATTGTAATCTCTTGGCACCAAGTCTCATGTTTAAGGCTCCCGCAAGACACTCCATGGCCATTCTCTTTCATCTCGCGGGTCTTTGAAGTGTCTTCTGAGAAGATTACATCTTGTCTCCCTGGTTTCCCTTCCACCAAGATTTTTTTTATAATAGAGAGATACAATATATAAAATATTAATGTGCAAGATCAAATACAGTATTTATTATGATAGATATATACATCCAACCAACAGAAGACAACTAGGTGCTGGTCATATTCTGTGCCAGTGTGTAAGGCCTCCTTAATTATATTATGATGGGCATGCATTGCAGTCAGATTGGACTACTCCTGATAGATTACAGCTTCCTGCAACCATTTAAAGCAGTGGTGAGCAATGCCAGTCATGGATGGCTGCAGTGCCTGTATTTTTTTTTGTTCCAAACCAACTGCTTAACGAGAAGCCAATTAATGCTCAAGTGACATTTTTTCTGCTTCATTTTAGTTGTCTCACTTAATATTTCACACCTTTAATTGCTTAGTTTAATCTTAAACATTTTCTGAATTTACTGTTTTTCATTGGCCCT
Organism: Erpetoichthys calabaricus; assembly: GCF_900747795.2. Taxonomy (NCBI): domain Eukaryota; kingdom Metazoa; phylum Chordata; class Cladistia; order Polypteriformes; family Polypteridae; genus Erpetoichthys; species Erpetoichthys calabaricus. Next base: position 27,909,948 of record NC_041398.2, read on the forward strand.
TTACATCCTGTGTGTATTCATCATGCCATATCTGGTTAAATACAATATTTAGAAGGAGACTGAAGAGTAAACAGTGATGGGCTGAAAATTACTCATCCATTTTAGGCTTCAAATCATTTAAATCCTTAGAAAAGCCAAGCAAAATGACACCTTTTATTGGCTAACTAGAAAGATTACAATATGCAAGCTTTCGAGGCAACTCAGGCCCCTTCTTCAGGCAAGATGCAGCTATAAAAGGTGTCATTTTGCTTGGCTTTTCTCTACATTCAGGTATTGCATCTTGCCTGAAGAAGGGGCCTGAGTTGCCTCGAAAGCTTGCATATTGTAATCTTTCTAGTTAGCCAATAAAAGGTGTCATTTTGCTTGGCTTTTCTCTACATTCATAATGGCTAACACGGTACAACACCCTAGTACTTTAAATCCTTAGAAAGGAAAAAAAATCTCTAATATAAGAATGACGTAACAGTGCAGAGTTAAAATACTAACAAGACATGAAATTAAATAAGATATGTTAGTACCGAGAAAAGCGCTATATAAATGTAATGAATTATTATTATTATTGGCAAGGTGGTGCAACTCTGGACATGTAAACATTAAAATCTCCTCTTGCTGAAGGGACATCGAACTGTTGGCCGTAAGTCTGTGTCCCTATTACTTGCCCAGAGAATTTGGACACGTCATTGTTGTTATTGTTTACATCCCTCGTCGGGCGGATGTGTAGATAGCGAGTGACATCATCCATTCTGATGTTGTTAAACTGCAAACCCAGCACCCCGAGGCGCTTGTGCTAATCGCTGGAGACTTTAACCATGTAACGCTGGACAAAACATTACCTGCCTTCTCCCAGTATGTGGATTGTAACACCCGGGGAAATAGGACTATTGACCTACTGAATGCAAATGTTAAAGATGCATACAGCTCCACCGCACTGCCTGCGCTTGGGAAAGCAGATCATAACCTGGTTCTGCTTCAGCCTCACTACAAACCAAGAGTGAGGGAGCTACCTACAACCACACGCTCATTCAGGTAGTGGTCCCCTGAGGCAGAGCAGGCTCTGAGAGACTGCTTTGGAACTACGGACTGGAATATCCTGCGGGGATCACATAGTGAGAACATTGAGGAGGTTGTTGACTGCACTACTGACTACATCAACTTCTGTATGGACATTGTAGTTCCAGTAAGAACAGTACAGTACAGAAAAGGGCTTTTAAAGGCGGTGATCAGCATGAGCTCAAGCGCGTGCAGAAGGAACTCCGAGTCCAGCTCAGGGTGGCAAAGGAGCAGTACAGGAGAAAGCTGGAGCAGAAGTTGCAGAATAACAGCATGAAGGAAGTGTGGGATAGGATGAAGATCATCACTAGCTGCAACTCAAAGTGGGGTGCCACCATCGAGAGAGACGTGGAGAGAGCAAACCAGATGAACAACTTCTTTAACAGGTTTGACCACCCTAACCCACTCTCACCTCAGAGTACTGCACCCTCCACCCATCCTTCTGCTGATACCAGCATAGGAGAGAGTTTCCCCTCACCCACAATTACAGCAGCCCATGTAAGCAGAGAGCTGAAGAGACTTCGTGCCGGCAAAGCAGCGGGTCCAGATGGAGTATCGCCACAACTGCTGAAGGCCTGTGCGTTGGAGCTGGGGAGTCCTCTACAGCGCATCTTCAAACTGAGCCTGGAACAGGGGAGAGTCCTGAGGGTTTGGAAAACATCTTGCATCACCCCAGTCCCAAAAGTATCATGTCCTAGTGAGCTGAACGACTTCCGGCCTGTCGCTCTGATGTCACATGTGATGAAGACCATGGAGCAGCTGCTGCTTTACCACCTAAGGCCACAGGTCCGCCACGCCCTCGACCCTCTGCAGTTTGCATACCAGGAGAAGGTGGGAGCGGAGGATGCCATCATCTATATGCTACATCAATCCCTCTCCCACTTGGACAGAGGCAGTGGTGCTGTAAGAATTATGTTTCTGGACTTCTCTAGCACCTTCAACACCATCCAACCTCTGCTCCTTATGGACAAGCTGGCAGAGATGGGAGTAGATTCATACCTAGTAGCATGGATCGTGGACTATCTTACAGACAGATCTCAGTATGTGCATCTCGGGAACTGCAGGTCTGACATTGTGGTCAGCAACACAGGAGTGCCGCAGGGGACTGTACTTTCTCCGGTCCTGTTCAGCCTATATACATCGGACTTCCAATACAACTCAGAGTCCTGCCACGTGCAAAAGTTTGCTGATGACACTGCTATCGTGGGCTGCATCAGGAGTGGGCAGGAGGAGGAGTATAGGAACCTAATCAAGGACTTTGTTAAATGGTGCGACTCAAACTACCTACACCTGAACACCAGCAAAACCAAGGAGCTGGTAGTGGATTTTAGGAGGACCAGACCCCTCATGGACCCCGTGATCATCAGAGGTGACTGTGTGCAGAGGGTGCAGACCTATAAATACCTGGGAGTGCAGCAGGATGATAATTGGACTGGACTGCTAGTACTGATGCTCTGTGTAAGAAAGGACAGAGCCGACTATACTTCGTTAGAAGACTGGCATCCTTCAACATCTGCAATAAGATGCTGCAGATGTTCTATCAGACGGTTGTGGCGAGCGCCCTCTTCTACACGGTGGTGTGCTGGGGAGGCAGCATAAAGAAGGACACCTCACGCCTGGACAAACTGGTGAGGAAGGCAGGCTCTATTGTAGGCACGGAGCTGGACAGTTTGACATCTGTGGCAGAGCGACGGGCGCTGAGCAGGCTCCTGTCAATAAAGGAGAATCCACTGCATCCACTGAACAGTATCATCTCCAGACAGAGGAGCAGCTTCAGCGACAGACTGCTGTTACTGAGAAGATCGTTCCTCTCCCACACTATGTGACTCTCCAATTCCACCTGGGGTGGGGGTGGGGGGGGGGGGGGGGTAAACATTAAAATTATACAAAGTTATTGTCTGTCTGTTATACCTGCATTTTTTATCACTCTTTAATTTAATTTTGTTCTTTTATCAGTATGCTGCTGCTGAAGTATGTGAATTTCCCTTGGGATTAATAAAGTATCTATCTATCTATCTATCTATCTATCTATCTATCTATCTATCTATCTATCTATCTATCTATCTATCTATCTATCTAGATGGAAGAAACAAGTTTTGGACAATTTTGTAATGTGTACTTTAAATGACATGCTAGAGTCAAAGATAATGCCTAGATTGTGGGCTGATTCAAATCAATGGTGATTCCAACCGAATTAAATGATGAAAAAATATTGTTGAGATCAGTGTCACTCCCTCCAATAATTATCATCTGTTTTATCAGAGTTTAAAGACAAGTAGTTCTCATCAATCCACTCTTTTAATCCACTAACACAACTAATTAAAGACAACATCGGATAAACTTCATTTGGTCTAAAAGAAACTTATCAGCTTGTCAGCTGCATACGAGTGAAAATTAACATTATTTTTCATATTAGATAGATAGATAGATAGATAGATAGATAGATAGATAGATAGATAGATAGATAGATAGATAGATAGATAGATAGATAGATAGATAGATAGATAGATAGATAGATGTTTACATTGGATTCCTTTTTAGGCATATCCTATTTGCCATTATTTTGTGCATTTTGAGTTATTTAGATAGTTTGGAACTTTAAAAGCCTGTTCTCCATTTCTGGGGTCTGGACAGGCCTAAAGCCTGCCTGTTGAGTTGGGAGTATAGGCTACCTACCTAGAGATGAACCTTTTCTGGGAAAGCCAAGTAAAGGTTCCTGGCCTACTTTTGTAGTTTATTTTAGAGTCCTGAGTCCCTTTTTGCTTAATACATTAATGTTAGCACAGATTAAGAAGTATCATTAAGTATTTAAATTATAAGGGAATTAGTACAATGGGTCAAGGCTGTTATTTTAAAGTAAATTCTTTAACAAGAATGTGGGGATGTGGTTGTAAACTTGTTATGTTGTGATTTGTCGGTTTATTCCTTTTTAATAAGTTTTCCATTAGGATTTTTGATTACTTAAAGGGGTATTTAAAACTATGATTTTCATTCCTGCATCAGAATTTTAATTGATTGTGTTAATATAGTTCTGAGTATTTATTTTGAATTGTTTTCAATATCTTTTTCTTAATAAGGGCAATTGCCATTTTTGTCCACCTGTTGCTAGGCAATTTTGTTCAATATTAGGGGTGGAGTCATGGAGGTCATGACCCAGATGTTAATCGTGAAACATTTTAAAAGTTCAGCTATCATTGGTACTCCTTATCTGAGTTTTTAGAGAAAATAGCTTTTTGTGTACTAACTTTTACCTCTTTAACTACTGTATTTCCTGTTTTTGACCTCTGCTCTAAAATCTTTGACTTTGATTTTTGTTTCACCTCTTGGTACGTTCGCTTAAGATTTTTTGATCGCCTGGTTTTTACCTTCACTAGAATTTATTTACATCTCTTCTCTCAATCAGTCTTATAAGATCTTTCTGTGCTTAATACAGCACAAAATTATTAAGTGCAAGTTTCAAGCAAATGTTAAAAAACATACTGAACTTACAAAGAACCACAGACACAAGGAATAAATTGCCAAGTAGTGTCGTGGAGAGCAGCACACTTCAGGGACCTCAGATCTTAACTTGATGTTATTTTGGGCAGTCTAGGTGAAAAAGATGGATAAGCTTTCTGGGCTGAATGACCTGCTCTCATCGCAATTGTTCTAATGCGATTACTCAGATTTAAGTATGAAACCCTGATAAAATACCACTTACCACCTCTAAGAGAAGACCTGTAATGATACACACATACATACATTTTATATACATATAAAGCTACATATCCCTGATTGACTCACTGACTGACCACCAAGCAATGCTTGCAGGCAAACTCAGGATAAAGGATTTTCACAAATGGTTTCATCTCATGGACATGAGGTACAGAAAAATCCAACCTTGGGATTGTTTTCAGAAAGGTATATTTCTATTATAATATTGTCTGCAAGCTGTGCTACATTAATGAAGCAGACCTGAGGGCTAAGGCTGAAATTCTTAACAGATTACATCCTTAACCTTTGAATTTCCTGACACTAAGCTGAGCTGGTTTCAAGTCTCTTAAAGTTTAAGATGCCACATTTTTTCAATTGGATGAGCTTTAATCTCTTAAGTGTTATATTTAGGTTTGCACAGTTAAAAAGGATAAGTTTGAATATACAAAGTGTAGCTATACTTTTTGTCATTTCGAGTTTGCTATGAATGCTTCTAGCCAAAGGCTTGAAGTGTGCCACTGTGATTTGTGAAGTTCATTCCATACACATTATTTTATTTAAAACAGTGTGCTAGACGGCCAGCAGCTCAACCTGGCCAGTACGCCCACAGAGTGGAAGGATGGGGGAAGGCAACCTTTTTGGGACATTATTTCCCCCAAGATGACAGCTTTCCCGGACTGCAGTGGTGCCCCGGATTCCCTCAGGGCATTATGGGATGCGACGGGTACCATGGGTGCCGTCAGGGGATGATGCAAAAGAACTGGGAAAGTCACGTCTCACCCATGGCCTGGAAGTACTACCCAGTCACGGGGACAAAAGCCCAGATGTACTTCCTGGCTGAAGAAATTCTTGAGTTCTCCTTTTGACTCGGAAGTGCTAGCAAATCAAGTGAACAGGAGAACAGAAGCACTTCTGGGTCATGGACTGTAAAAAGGACTGCTGAAGACCCAGCTAGTGAGCTGGAGTAGGGAGGTGGTAGACAGAGCTTGCTGGGAGGTGTGGAGTAGAGAATCGAGAGTATTGTGGTGACTAGTGAATTACTGGCCTGTGTTATTTTGGATCTGGTGCTTTGAGGGCACTATTATTGAGAAGAAAATTAGGGTTAAATTAAATATCTTCTTAGTGCTTTTACTTTGTGTCCAGACTGTCTGTCTGTTGGGATTAAAGGGGCAACAGTGACCCCTAGCTTCTTACAACAGGTCATTGAGACCGTAAATAAATACAGCTGAAGCCACGTAAGCCATCTGAAAATGAATTCCAAATGCTTGTTCTTAATTTGGAAACATAGAAATATTAAGCTCTTGCAACTGCATTAGATCTTGCACAAAGATGGATGGAAGACATCACTCCTGCCTGTACCTAGGAAAAATGCATCTTTGTCGAAGTAGGCCAGAGCCGACTGCAGGAACCCCGTGGCTTTTTGGCAGTAGCTCTCCTTTGACAATTGTATTATTGTGTCCAGGCGATATTAAAAGAAGCTAATTGTATCATTTCTTTAATGTCTTTTTCTTTCTTCATTTTAGAATCACCATACCACTAGGGAAGGATTTATTATTTTGTTTTTTTTAGGTTTAAACAAAAATGACACAAAATGACATATAAAAAGAAAAACAAAACACTTTCACCACAATAACATTGCTTTCTCAATTCAAAATTGCTTCGGCGATTGTTATGTAAGAGTGGAACTCCTTGTTATGGTCACTTGGATAAGAAGTGACACCTCCTTCTGGGCAGTCGTGCTTTTATGGCTAAGGTACTGGAAGAGGTAGAGTCAGTTTCCCTCATTGGGCAGTTTCTCTGCACTGTAGAGGAAGAGGAAGACAACACAGCAGCAGCACCCATCTCAGTCTGGGGTGGTATCACATACCTGGGAGGATACAAGTTCTGCAGCCTGAATAGTGTGCATGCCTTTGGGTGTCACTAAAGCCAAGTCACTGCTACTACCATTATGTCATCCACCTTAGGCATGCAGTCATATCTATTTGCATCTATTTTCATAATGTCCAAAAGAATCCAGGATGTAGTTTGTAGGTAGATACACTATTGGCTAAAATACAGGAAGCTAAGGGCTATGGTGAGAAGAACAGTTTTAAGTTTTGGGTGATGTTAAAAGTGGGATTAAGCAGAGGTAAGTGCAGGGGGCAATGCTCTTTTTAATATGCATAAATGATTTGCGCAAGAATATAAACAGGAAGCTGGTTAATTTTGCAGGTGATATGGCAGATAATGGAGAATTAGCTAAATTGTTACAGAGGGACATGGACAGCTCATACAAGCTTGGGCAGACTTGTGGCAGAAGAAATTTAATGTAAGTGAATGTGAAATGTTCACACATAAGAAGTGAAAAGGTTATATTTGAATTCACAATGGGAGGTATCACGCATGTTCATCGGAGGACTCCCTCAGAGGCTCTGTAGAGGTATGTAATGACCTGCCAGGGCACTGCTGCTAACAGTGTCTTCTTTTTTCTCTTACAGTGCCGAGTACCTGCCCAGTGAGGGCAAGTAGCTCTGCCCCTTCCAGTCCTGCCAACATAAATCGCAGGCGTCCCAGAAGTAGGCATCACTTTTGGCCTGAACAAGCTGCAGGATGGAGGTCTCTAAATGCCAGATTACCTTAAAAGTCTTTTTTTCAAAACCCATGCATGGACATTCACCAGGATGCGCTACTTACGTTGTTTTGCATCTTTTTTTTTCATGTCCTTGGAGAAATAAAGGGATAACCTGGTTAGTGTCCCAAAACTACTCTGTTTTCAAGTCTGTCATTACTATAGCCAACCACGGAAGTCTGAAACTTGAAAGTACATCTTATGATAAGGACCTTGGAGTCATAGTGGGCTCATCCAGACACTGTTCAGAAGAAATCAAGAAGGCTGATAGAAGGTTAGGTTATATAGCACTGTGATATGTGCAGTACAAGTCAAGAGAGGTTATTCTCAAGCTTTATAATGCACTGGTGAGTCCTCATCTGGAGTACTTGTACCGTTTTGGTTTCCATATAACAAAAAAGACACAGCATTACAGGAGAAAGTCCGGAGAAGAGCAACAAGGCTGATTCCAATACTAAGAGGTGTGAGCTATGAGAAAAGATTAAAGGAGCTGAACAACAAATGGAGATTTAGAGGTGACACGATCAATGTGTTTAAAATTATAAAAGAAATTAGTACAGTGGATGCCAGTTGTTACTTTAAATTCTGCAACAGGAACATGGAGACCACAAATGTTTGAAAACTCGTTAAAGGCAGATTTCATACAAATGTTAGGATTTTTTTCTTCACACAAAGATACACACACACACACACACAATAGAAGTGATTCAGAGAGTCATAGTTTACTGGCCTTCATATCCTGATTTATCTTTATGTTGGAGAATCTACATGAATGGGAATAACCAAGCTTTGTTGCACTAAATGGTCTGTTCTCCTCACAATTGTTCTAATATATTTGATCAAGATGTTGCCTACCATTGAAAAAATGAGCTACAGGGGACCTGGTATTTATCAACTTTCCTCTCATAAATGATGAAGTCCAAGGATCTCCCAGCCTGAGTTTGCTTGAGTTTTCCCAGCAGTAACCAAGCTAGGACCCAAACTCGGTTTCCTAAATCCATAAGGCACAAGCCAAAGTATCTTCCATGTCATCCCATCACTTCTTAAATTTTCAAATTAGAAATGTTCTACAAAGAAGATATCCATCTTACTAACTAAAGGTTGTAAACCGGATATGGACGCAGGGCGCTGGGCACATCAAGGCACACGCGCACTGCTGCACTGCACAGAAAACACAGAAACGAGAAGGTTGTAAACCGGATGTCACGCACACTGCCGCACTGCAACGAGCCCGCCACAGAGAAAACAAAAACGAGAGGATTCAGCGCATATGTGAATCACATTACAGTATTGCAGTACGGAAACCCCAGACATCCAAACTACACGGTGTAAACCGGATATGGACGCAGGGGGCAGGGCTGAACTGGCTGTGCTCCACTCTGCCAGCGGTCGGTGTCGGCAAAGGCAAGGAATCACGTCTCCACAAGACGAGACCGCTTTACTACAGATATGCGTATGTAATTAAATGACATTTCCCTAGACGCACCCACCCTCCATGATATGTCATCCATCCAGATATCGGACGGAACAGAAACTGATTGCCATTCTTGGATATCCAATTCGCTGGCGAATCGCGGGGTTGCTAGTATGTGCATAAATGTCAAGCAAGGAAATGATGTGCTAATCTTGGCATGCTTTTCATGCACATGTCCTTTTGTATAGCCTGTCTATGCATTCTTGAATGGCTATTTGACAACCTTTTCTTTTATCCTTTTGAGACAAGGGAAATTCTTTTGGTGAGTATTAAGAATGGGGTCGTACCCTACTCCTCACAGCTTTTTAATTTCTCCATGCACACTGTGCCCACGGAATATACAATTCTTCCACAAAATATGACACAAGTTTCTAAAAACATGTTTAATAATGTGTTATGTGCAACATGTGAGACAGGAGAGATTACTCTTTCAGTGTTGATTTCCTAATAAAATTATCTCAACTTAAATAAATTATGGATTTAAAAAAATGTTTCTAGAGATGAAATTAAAATACATTTTTTATTGATAAGTTAGAGTGCACGTTACAGACATACTCAATGTATGACACACAATTCAGAACTGGAATCATCTGCAAGGTCAGCACATGAAACACAAACTGATACTTTACTTTCATTTTCTAACTGATCACAATATTTCTTTTATGCCCCTTAGTCTTTCTTAGCACTGATTTTCCATTTTTTTAGTACTTTAAAAAGAAAAACAAATAATGCTCAAGTTCCTTTAAATAATGTTGAAGCTTGAAATAACTGAGGTCTTGTAATACTTCCTGATGAGCTGCAAATTCAGTTTAAATATGGGGCAAGACAAAACAATCTGCATGACAGTGGCCATCATATGCTGCATTCTTTCAAATCATTTTAATCAGACAGAGTCCATCTTCGCACAGAGTTCCATCTTTTGCCCCACGTGAATACGATGATGCCTCTTGAGTTGTCGTCTATCTGTGAATCTTTTACTGCATTCACAACAGCAATACGGTTTCTCTCCCGTGTGAATTCTTGTGTGTCTCTGGAGACTGCTGATGCGTGAGAATCTCTTTCCACATTCATCACAGCAGTGTGGCCTCTCTCCAGTATGAATTACTGTATGCCTCTTCAGACTGCCACTGCATGAGAATCGTCTGCCACATTCAACACAAGAATGTGGTTTCTCTCCACTGTGAATTTTCCGGTGACTATGAAGATTGCTTATGAGAGAAAATCGCTTGCCACATTCTGGACAGCAATACGGCTTTTCTCCAGTGTGCATTCGAGTATGGACTTGAAGGGCACAGATGTAAGAGAATCGTTTGCCACATTCAGCACAGATATGTGGCTTCCCCACAATATGAATTCTCGAGTGTTTCTGAAGATTGCTTATATGTGAAAATCGCTTGCCACATTCAGAGCAGCAATGTGGCTTCTCTCCAGAGTGAATCCTTTTGTGAGTGTAAAGACTGCCCACATGGGAGAATCGTTTGCCACATTCAGGACAGCAGTATGGTTTTTCTCCAGTGTGGATTCTTGTGTGTGCCTGAAGATGACCTCTGCGTGAGAATCGCTTGCCACATTGAGAGCAACAATGAGGCTTCTCTCCTGTGTGAATTCTTGTGTGGGACTGGAGATTGCCTCTGCGTGAGAATCTCTTACCACACTCAGAACAGCAATAGGGTTTCTCACCTGTGTGAGTTCGTGTGTGCTTTTGAAGGTTGCTTATATGTGAAAATGACTTCCCGCATTCAGAACAGCAGTATGGCTTCTCTGTACTGTGAATGCTCTGATGTGCCTTAAAATGAGATTTCCATTTAAAGCTTTTCCCACAGTCTTGGCAGATAAACATTGACGTTGGATTTGCACTCTGCGTGCATTTATTCTGAATCTGCAGGGCAGTTATTTTTGTCAGTTTCTCCACAGGTAAAGAACCATATTGCAACGGCAGAGATTCCAAGACGTCCAACGTTGCCACCGACTTTTTCTTTTTTTTGACATGTGGTTTTCTTTGAACTCTGCACTGAAGACCATTCTGAACAAAGGAGGGTGCGGAACAGCTACTCTTTTCTTTTAAATCTGCTATAAAACAGAGACATATTGTTATTTTATGCATACATCATGTGTACGATATTAAGTGAATATACTATATTCAGCATAGAAACAATATCCAAAATGGTATGAACTTTTTGACAGGGGTGGACAAAAATACACAGTGAAGCTATCAATCCATTTTTAGTCTGCTTTTCACACTAGGCACATGCTGAGTTGAAGCCTATCCTTGCAGCAATGTGTACAAATCAGGGACTACAACAAAGTCTAATTTTACTGTTAAATACATCATACAGAAATGTTTGCATTTCTGATAGAAAGTGACATTTTTTTATGAATGTACCATTAAATGGATTTAGAAAAATAGTCAAGACATTACTACTGTTGCTTATGGCTATTACTGCTAGAAATGACTGATTTTTAATTTATTATTCACACAGGACTGCAAAGCCCCTTTTTCAGTGGTCACCACACCAGCATCCTCATGGTAAAATCTCTTTAGATCATCCTTAATGGTAAAATCTCTTTAGATCATCCTTAATTAATCAGGTTTAAATGCTATTTTGTTATTAGAGAAACCTTTGTAACTGCATTAGCACCACTGAAACCTGTTATTTTGCTAATATGGGTGGCAAACTGCTAGCCTTCCTACAGTTAATTTCTGGGTTCAAAAACGTCCAAAACTGAACAGCATTCTGAAGAAATAATTCGGTTTATTGTGTTTTGTGTAATGAAAGTTATTCAATGTGACAGATTGCCAAAACACTTAAGATTTCATACAAAGGTGCCTGTTACTGTCATGAGAGAAGAGGGTGTATAGGATATCTAACCAGGACAGAAAAAGAAAGGGACAACAAGGGGATAAGAACATCAGAGATGCATGACAGGCCCTCAGTTGACTGCTTTCTTAAATACACACTAAACATCTGCAACAGAAAATTTCTTAGTTTTAAACACTTCATTATGTTATATTTTTTAGTATTTATATTATACTAGCTGTGTTTACATTACGGAGTCCTAGAAACTATTGAAATTGTCAGTAAAAAACTGAAATGTAGAGATGTGTGAGGTGTCTTTCTCCTCGGAGGTTTTGTTTAGCCGATGTGCTTGCATCGTTTGTGCATTAGTAGCAGGAGGAAAAGTAAAAAAGGGGTACCATTTGCTGATGTTAGCGGCTGAGCAACTTTGTCTTTCTCTTCAGAGGTTTCATTTTGCTGATGTACTCGCTTCGCTTGTGTTATTAGCAGCTAAGTAAGTTTTCTGTTTCCTCAGAGGTGGAGCCCTTACCCGGAATCCACCTCTCACTTCTGGGCCAGACAGATGCACACATTTCCATGCATAGACCTTTATATATAACATATTAACCATGGGTTTTCCTGTGTAACTTTTTTGTGTCTTCTTTGTTTATATTAAGTATTTTTCATGCGTTCATGTAATTACTGTTAATATTTTTATATTGTTCATTATGTATGGGTGACTGTTCTTAGATGTTGCATGTGTTTTGTTGGTAAAACCTCAAGTGATGGGACCACCCTAAGCCCATAAATTCAGGCTGGGAAGTGAGTCCTTTAGCAGTTCATTGTTTGATTGTTTAGGACTTGAATTAATTTTCTTTGTTAATTTTGGTTTCTAGATTTTTTTTTTGGATTACTGTTAGATAGATAGATAGATAGATAGATAGATAGATAGATAGATAGATAGATAGATAGATAGATAGATAGATAGATAGATAGATAGATAGATAGATAGATAGATAGATAATTATTTGCATTTATATAGCGCTTTTCTCACTACTCAAAGCGCTCAGCAATTGCAGGTTAAGGACCTTGCTGAAGGGCCCAACAGAGCAGAGTCCCTATTGGCATTTTACGGGATTCGAACCGGCAACCTTCCGATTGCCAGTACAGATCCCTAGCCTCACAGCCAGATAGATAGATAGATAGATAGATAGATAGATAGATAGATAGATAGATAGATAGATAGATAGATAGATAGATAGATAGATAGATAGATAGATTGGAAATTATCTATCTATCTATCTATCTATCAGCAAAGAAATTGCAGATTTGGTCTTGTTTACATTGGATTCAGTGTCACTCCCTCCAATAATTATCATCTGTTTTATCAGAGTTTAAAGACAAGTAGTTCTCATCAATCCACTCTTTTAATCCACTAACACAACTAATTAAAGACAACATCGGATAAACTTCATTTGGTCTAAAAGAAACTTATAATTGGGTGTCAGCTGCATACGAGTGAAAATTAACATTATATTTTCTATTAGATAGATAGATAGATAGATAGATAGATAGATAGATAGATAGATAGATAGATAGATAGATAGATAGATAGATAGATAGATAGATAGATAGATAGATAGATAGATAGATAGATAGATAGATAGATAGATGTTTACATTGGATTCCTTTTTTGGCATATCCTATTTGCCATTATTTTGTGCATTTTGAGCTATTTAGATAGTTTTGAACTTTAAAGGCATGTTCTCCATTTCTGGGGTCTGGACAGGCCTAAAGCCTGCCTGTTGAGTTGGGAGTATAGACTACCTTGAGATGAACCTTTTCTGGGAAAGCCAAGTAAAGGTTCCTGGCCTACTTTTGTAGCTTATTTTAGATGCCTGAGTCCCTTTTTGCTTAATACATTAATGTTAACAGAAATTAAGAAGTACAATTAAGTATTTAAATTACAAAAACGAATTAGTACAATGGGTCAAGGCTGTAATTTTAAAGTAAATTCTTTAACAAGAATGTGGGGATGTGGTTGTAAACTTGTTATGTTGTGATTTGTCGGTTTATTCATTTTTAATAAGTTTTCCATTAGGATTTTTGATTATTTAAAGGGGTATTTAAAACTAGGGTTTTCATTCCTGCATCAGAATTTTTTATTGATTGTGTTAATATAGTTCTGAGTATTTATTTTGAATTGTTTTCAATGTCATTTTGTTAATAAGGGCAATTGCCATTTTTGTCCACCTGTTGCTAGGCAATTTTGTTGATTGTTAGGGGTGGAGTCATGGAGGTCATGACCCAGATGTTAATCGTGAAGCAGGTTAAAAGTTTAGCTATCATAGGTACTCCTTATCTGAGTTTTTAGAGAAAATAGCTTTTTGTGTACTAACTTTTACCTCTTTAACTAGTGTATTTTCTGGTTTTGACCCTTGCTCTAAGATCTTCGACTTTGATTTTTGTTTCACCTCTTGGTACGTTCGCTTAAGATTATTTGATCTCCTGGTTTTGACCTTCACTAGAATTTATTTACATCTCTTCTCTCGATCAGTCTTATAAGATCCTTTCTGTGCTTAATACGGCACAAAATTATTAAGTGCAAGTTTCAAGCAAATGTTAAAAAACATACTGAACTTACAAAGAACCACAGACACAAGGAATAAATTGCCAAGTAGTGTCGTGGAGAGCAGCACACTTCAGGGACCTCAGATCTCAATTTGATGCTATTTTGGGTAGTCTAGGTGAAAAAGATGGATAAGCTTTTTGGGCTGAATGACCTGTTCTCATCGCAATTGTTCTAATGCGATTACTCAGATTTAAGTATGAAACCCTGATAAAATACCACTTACCACCTCTAAGAGAAGACCTGTAATATACACTCTTCTAGAGTGTCAGCAATGCCAGACATACTCAATACAGAATTTATAAAAAAAAAAAAAAAAAAAAAGTATGTCACCACTTACACTTTCCAGTGTGCATTGCAAGTGATGGCTGTTCAGGCTCTTCTCTCCTATAATACATTGCCTTGTTAAAATTGTCCTCAAATTCTGCCGGTTCAGTCTTAACATTGACATAACGCTGCTGAGGAAAGCATTTTGAGTCTATTAAATGATGAATGGGTCTAAAATCAGTCACTTCTGTTTTTACTACTTGACCTGTCCTTAAACTGGAATCATTCTCAAAAGACACATCTTCCTTAGAAATATTTGGATACTCAAGGTTTTGCATCTCATGGTTGATGTCTGTGTCATCAGTTACTTCCATTTTAATTGGAGGTTCCCATTCAGAATCCTCTTGCTTCAGGCAGAGGCCCTCTTTGGAATGGACACGTTCCCAGTCACAATCCTCTTCTTTGATGATGACCTTCCTTTGCTCCATGGCTGTCTACCTTGTAAATGACCACAATGAGTGCAGTTCCATGCTTTTCCCAGACAGCTCCATTTTTGTATTACTGCTTTACAATTCTGGTCATTGAATGGAGGTTGTGAAACATGTCCCTGCAGGAGTTATTTCACTTCTAAAAACAGCTCTTGGTATTCACCTGTGAACAGAAAGTAATATACAAATATTTAAAACTGCGCAAAAAAACGGAATCAATCCATGAAAATATACGATTCAAATTTTTCTCGGCCAGTATTACAAATAACATGGGGTAAGCAACAGAAAAAATATATTTTTGAATGGAGGATTCTGTTAAGGACCAGACAAAAGAGAAAAAATGCAACCAGCTAATAAACGCATTAGGGGTTTTGAACACCACAGCAGGTACTGCAGACATAGTATAGCACTATATTAATCACATATTATATTAATCAAAAGATACAGTTCATATTAATGACACCATCAAAACACCAGAACTGAGCATCAATAAGCACTAAACAGAAGTTTACTAAGGACTGTCATTTTGTCCATATAATATTGCCTTCTACGTTTTTAATTATTTTTCAGCCAAGTGCAGCATCTGCAGAGCATCAGATCCGACAAGAGACAGGAGTACAAAACAGCTAGAGAAGTGTCAGCATAGGATGTGCACAGCCAGTGGTTTTAGGTCAGTCAGTATACTGCACAGTGGCACTGCTGCATTAAGGCTTCAGTGGGCACACAACCACTAGATGCTCAATAGATATCTCTGCTGTGCAAAATAAGTCAAAAGCTGCCCTCTGTAATTTGATCTATCATATAAAAGAACAAAACATTCACAGTACGACATCCACACGAGTAGAATGTTAAAAGAATAATGGCAATGAAAACCATAAAGAAAAATGGATATAAGGGCTAGAATATCCGATGATCAAATAAGACGCACCATGTTTGAAACAGGCGGACTTACCATTGAATGCCTGGTTTAAGAAACAAGTGTTTCGCTATGCTACGTATTAAAATGTGTTGAACAAGCCACTACTTTGTCTTTTTAATCAATTTATTGCATCTTTACATCAAATACACAATGGAATTGCCCCATCTAGTGTACAAAGTGCAATAAAATTCTTACTTGCATGTCTCCTCAGAATAGTTAACAATAATGCCGTACAAAACAAAGTGTTATGACTTGAGCTAATTTCAATTTTTTTTTTTTTGGCTTTCTTGTGGTATCTGGGTGTACATTATCAGATTTTTGTAGGTTTTGGATAATTTATATTTCAATACTGGTAATCTTCTTCTTCTTTCGTCTGCTCCCACGGATCATCTTGTTCCATATCTTCCTGCCCTCTGCATCTTGTTCTGTCACCCCCATCACCTGCACGTTCTCTCTCACCACATCCGTAAACCTTCTCTTAGGCCTTCCTCTTTTCCTCTTGTCTGGCAGCTCTATCCTTAGCACTGTTCTCCCAATATACCCAGCATCTTTCCTCTGCACATGTCTAAACCAACATCATCTCACCTCTATGTCTCGAAACCATCCAACCTGAGCTGACCCTCTAATGTCCTCATTTCTAATCCTGTCCATCCTCGTCACACCCAATGCAAATCTTAGCATCTTTAACTCTGCTACCTCCAGCCCTGTCTCCTGTTTTCTGGTCAATGCCACCGTCTCCAGCCCATATAACATAGCTGGTCTCACTACCGTCCTGTAGACCTTTCCTTTCACTCTGATACCCGTCTGTCTCAAATTACTCCTGACACACTTCTCCACCCACTCCACCCAGGCTGCACTCTCTTTTTCACCTCTCTTCCATAATCCCCATTACTCCGTAATATTTCAATACTGGTAATGGTTTTCCTAATTGGAATTAATTAAATCAATAAAACTGTTCTTGCAGCTCTTCACAGCCACTTTGTGGAATTGTCACTACCATGTTTTTACATAAAGAACCCTGAAATGAGCAGTTGTGACATCACAAGGTCACGAGTGTAAAGGTCATGACAAACTCTTCCTATTCATTCAAGTATACTGATTGTAAACAAATTTGAAATTTTTTAGCTCTAACAAAAGGCAGTTTGTCCATCAAAGAGGTGGAGAACAATACATGAATGAATGTCAGTAGGCAGCAGTGGATGTCCCCTACAGATATGGCACAAACAGAGATCATAATTTGATCCCCTCACTGCTGAGAACTACAAGCAGATTCTTATCCATCATGCAATACTATCAGCTTCATTCTGCAGCACAATGACCCTAAATACACAGCTAAAATCATAAAACGAGGAGCAGGGAATCCTGCACCAGATAGTATTGCTGATCACAAGAGCCCTTTATCTCCACATCATCAATCAAGTCTGGGATTACAAGTAAGACAACCAAAGTCTGCAGTGGGCCACGGGAAAAGGAAAGAATGACCATGCAAGAATTTTCATAAACTGCATGACAGTGGACATAACAGAATTGGGAAAAGGTGGTCCCACTAAATACCCACTTCATTGACTACTTTGTTTACTGAACTGTCTAGAAAGTTTATTGATTAACAAAAAACTATCCGTGGTCTTAATTTGGAAAGAATTCCTGTTGTACAGCATTTTTGCACAGTACTGTATATGTTCTCTTATAACCTCTGGATAGAAACTGTCCCTACTGGTGTGATTACCAACGGTCCTGTACCATTCAGGAGAAGTGAGAAAGGAAAATGTGCAGGACGGCTGAGTTATTTAGTAAATCTCTTTCAATTTCTAAGACAGCAAGTGTTGTGTATGTCTTGAAGAGAAGACAGCTGTGTGCTCGACTACCCTTCGTATTCTGTGGCAGAATAAACACTCTCTGCAGTGAACTGAGCAGGTGCCATTCCAGGATGTAAGGAAGCTAATAAGGATGGACTCTACTGAGCATCTGTAGATGTTTGTGTGGTGCTCCTACATGTAGCCATAGACGAGGGGCATTCTATTGAGAGGTGGTGCCTTTGAAAGTGGTGCAGTCATCAGAGTAGTGAACAAACTACACCTCTTCTTTTCTGCAGCCTGCCCAGTAGATCTAGTGTCTTAGTCGCTGCAGTGTGTTACAAACTTTGAAGTGGGTGTTGGGTGACAGTTCACTTTATGTTTGCTATGTACAGAGGGCATGTGAAAAAAGATTTATTAAATAACTCAGCCTTCCTGCACATTTTCCTTTCTCACTTCTCCTGAATAGTACAGGACCGTTGCTAATCACACCAGTAGGGACAGTTTCTATTCAGAGGTTATAAGATAGAACATATACAGTACTGTGCAAAAATGCTGTTCAACAGGAATTCTTTCCAAAGTAAGACCATGGATGGTTTTTTGTTAATCAAAAACTCAGTACAATTTCTTCTAACAAAGCATATACTATATATATTAGGACACATGTATTTTTGCAGGTGTCAGAATTTTGATACGTAATAAAACAGACTATAGCAATTTACAGCATTCAATTATTCACTATTGCTGTTCACAAGCAAGTATGTACCACCATTAGCAAACTGCATACACAAAATACAACACAACTTATGGTGGTATGAGAAATACAAGCAAGTTCTGATGAATAAATAGCCAGCTTCATGGGAAAGCATTGCTCTTTAAGTGCTTCATCATCTCTATCACTCACTCACTCACTGCCCCTCCTTACAGTCTGCATATCATAAAGCGCACCAGATATACATGCCCAAAATGTCACTGATCACTTTTTTTGCTGTATGACAATGGCAAAAAAGGATCATATTGATATTGTGATATTATTGGGGGGTCTTGGCCAGACAGAACACTTAAAGACCACTTCGCCACATCTCCCTTCTGGCAATGGTGTGCATGGCCTCTGGTAAGCCTCAGATGTGGAGCCTCCTCACACTCATGGGTTGTTTTACGGAATGATGCCAGTTGAAAGAAATCAGGCAAAACTGTACATTTTCTTAGTCAAAAGAGTGGCGGGTTAGGTACCGTTAGAGATTTTGCATGCATAAAGGACTGGCGTGCCAACTATCTTATGAAAACATAAGAAATTTGAAAACCGAGAAGAGACCATTTGTTCCATCAAACTCATCTGTTATGTTAATAGCTGAGCTGTCTAATCAAAAAGTGAACTTAATCAAGGATTTCATTGTTTTATTCACTGACTGACTGATCTGCTGACTGTTTTATGTTGTAATTGCTCTGTTTACTCTATGGATTTTCATTTGAGTTTTGGGTGCCTTTACGAAGATGACTTCAGTCTTATGAATTTGATGTGGAGGCAGCTTTTTTAACTCCATGCTTTGGTGTCTGTACCCTTCATGTTTGCATATGTTGATAGATTTACATTGACTGAGTGATTTATTTACAAGTTATTTGGTTAAATTATATAAGCAATGGTGCCAATTAGGACATTAAAACAATCTAGACGAGAACAGGCCATTCAGCCCAGCAAAGTTCACCAATCTTACCCAATGATTTCGTCCAAAACAAACACCAAGACTAGTTTTGAAGTTTCCTGAAGTCATACTATCTACCACACTACTTGCTCACTTATTCCATGTATTTGTGGATCTCTTTGTGAAGACAAACTTCCTAATGTTTGTGCAAAAATTACCTTTAACAAGTTTCCAAGTGTGATCCCATGTTCTTGATTAACTCATTTTAAAATAACAGTCTCTATCCACTGAACTAATTCTCTTCACAATTTTAAACACTTCAATCATGTCACCTTTAATTCTCCTTTTGCTTACACTATAAAGGCTCAGCTGTTTTAATTTGTCCTCATAATTCATCCCCTGTAGCCCTGGAATCAGCCTAGTCGCTCTTCTCTGGACCTTTTCTAGTGCTACTGTGTCCTTTTTGTAGCCTGGAGACCAAAACTGCACCCAGGACTCCAGATGAGGCCTCACCAGTGTGTTATAAAGCTTGAGCAGAACCTCCTTGGACTTGTACTCCACTCATCAAGGCGCTATATAGCCTGACATTCTGTTAGCCTTCTTAATGGCTTCTGAACACTGTCTGGCAGTTGATAGTGATCACTCCACTATGACTCCTAAATCCTTCTGATAAGGTGTACTCTCGATTTTCAGTTGATGTAGAAACATGCAGGGTCTAGTCCTCCTTCCACCCATTCTTCAGTCGAGCTTTGGTGGCTGCGTAAGCATGATTCACTATTATGGGGTCCTAAGTTACAGCCCTAAGGGTCTGCAATGGATGCAGGTTTTCATTACAACCTGTTTCGTAATTAGAAGCCTGGCCTAACAGATAATAACACATGGTATTTAATTATATGACTTGTTAGTGCTTTCATTCTTCAAAGAAAAAAAATTGCATATTTTTTTGTTTTCTGAGAACTTTATCCATGAGGTTTGTGGTCCATTCTTTCTCCCTTGTATTTACTTCAAAACAGTATATTAACACAATTTTTTAATGATGTATGTCCACTGGTTTATATAGAAGCATGTTAGCTTGAGAGCTGGTGCTTTCCTTTGTCATTTGCACCTCATTATTAACTGATAGCTGATTAAGAAAACAGGCAACAAAATAACCTAAATGCAGCAGTTTAAAACTAAAATATGCAATTAACTGTTTTGAATTGCAACAAGCAAATTAACTAAAACTAAGCCCAAAAAAGTATTGCTTTATCCTTTTTCATAAAACCCCTGTGTGTGTCCAGTGTCCATGTGTGTGTCTTCTGGTGAAGTGCGCATGCGCGGGGCACAGTGCGATGCTTCAAAGCAGATGCTTCAAAGACCGCCTGACGCGTCACACAAGACAGAGAGGGCGGGACCTATAAAATATTGCGCGGACGATCCAATCAGCTTTCGGAAAATGAGGTAAGAACTAAAACATAAAACACGAAAAATCCAATCGGGTACTGAGACGCGGAGACCAGCTTCCCCATTGTTGTGCAAGTGTTCACTCTAAGAATGTCAGATTTGCGATTAAGAAGCTTGGCCTGGTGAAGTGTAAAGTGTCAGTCGTTGAAGGGGTTTTCCTAAATAAACAAATTTTCATGATATTACAATACGATGATTTTTAAAAGTAGATTTATTTTTGCGCACATTACATCAGTTGCTGGGGAGAATCTGCTGATTGCCCACTGTTGTGACAGAAAATTAAACGCATATTACGGACAGCAAAGCCAGTATTACTGTCAGAAAATTACAGGCATTTTATGGAAAAAATTTAATGAGGTAAAAGGTCCCTTGCCATTTAATATAGACTGTTCCCTAGCGCCCGTTATTGTAATGGTAGTTACAATAAATAACTGGTAAATAAATGGCTTCTAATTAAGAAACGGAACTCTTAAAAATACTGGTTCTTTACTGAGTTGTGTGGTTCCACATAGAACCAATGGCTGGCAAGCCACCATTTCAATTTGGGAAGGGTGCTTTATATGAAGTTGGTTCTTTGTGTTTTGAAAAACTTGCACATAATAACACTGAAATCTTTAATGTATGGCAGGCTACCTAGATGGACATTAACAGATGGAGAAAATCTGCATTTAGGCTATGTAACTAACAGTACCTATACAGCAGGTGCCAGTTTAAAGTCATGATCATCAAATCATGATTTGTATTTAACATATCTGTTATCATCTGGGGTGGCGCAGTGGTAGCGCTGCTGCCTCGCAGTTAGGAGACCTGGGTTTGCTTCCCGGGTCCACCCTGCGTGGAGTTTGCATGTTCTCCCCGTGTCTGCGTGGGTTTCCTCCGGGCGCTCCGGTTTCCTCCCACGGTCCAAAGACATGCAGGTTAGGTGGATTGGTGATTCTAAATTGGCCCTAGTGTGTGCTTGGTGTGTGGGTGTGTTTGTGTGTGTCCTGCGGTGGGTTGGCACCCTGCCCGGGATTGGTTCCTGCCTTGTGCCCTGTGTTGGCTGGGATTGGCTCCAGCAGACCCCCGTGACCCTGTGTTCGGATTCAGCGGGTTGGAAAATGGATGGATGGATGTTATCATCTGCTCATGGTTATTTACTGTATGCACCTGTTACAGATCTAAATATATAAGTTCTTTCTGGAACGTTCATTGGTTAGATCATGTGGGAACCAAAAAATGTTCCCCAAAGGCATTGCTCTTAAGATCCACTCTGGCTAAATTTAAAGTGAGAACCTGCAGCCACTAAACACCTACAGGACCGTAATTGAGGACCCTTGTATTATAATCTAAATTATAATCTAAATCTGCAAATCCGAATTGTCATGTCTAAAATGGCGCTGACACCGTACAACTTTACTTTATCAATCAATAAAGAATGTAATGGGTCAGACTGGATTTATTATTTGAACAAAGCCCATCCTCGACCTCGAATCAGACTTCGCTATTCTGCCTTTCTGGATCGGGGTCTAAGCTCAGCAGTCGTCACCGTCTCGCTGCTTAATATTCTCATTCAATTTGGGACCGCCGTGTGACAAACATTTCGCAATTAACGATTGCAGCTTTTCCGTACTCCATGTCTTCATTTTTCTTAAAAAGCTGTCACAAAGACCTCGACTCTTTAATTGCTTCTAGGGGTACATTATGATCCATCCTGAATTTAGAAAAAAGATTTTCATTGTACCGAGTACATATGACAATAAAGTTGAGGTCGAAGTTATTCAGCGACAACATGTTACACGGTCAACTGAGATAACGGAATAAGGTACCGTTTCCATCGTTCATTCTAATCAGTCATTCAAAAACCTGTTTTTTCACCACGGGGTTGCAGAAAATCCAAGACTATTCTGTCTGCATCAAGAGCAACGGAGACTCAAGAAAGAACAGCACAGAAGACCATCGCAGGACACGCCCACGCCCGGTTTCAGTGGCTCGCGTTCACGGTTTCAGCAAGTATTGAGGCTAAAAATGAAGACAAAAAATGCGATTTTGTAAATGTATCGAATTTGTATCGGCCAAAATATCTGAAAATTCTATTCCACTCAAAGGCTGTGTTTCAAATAAATATCTGAACGTTAAAAGTGGCGAAAGGAGGTACAGGGGTGCAGCTGGCGCAGGCCTTTGCTCCACGGGATCCCCGCGCGCGCCGCCCTGTCACTCACCGCCCTTGGCGTGCCGTCCTACTCCTCCTCCTCCATTCTCGTTCTCCTTGAAAAGGACACGCTGATCTCTTTAGTGGCGGCTTTTTAGAAAGTCGCACTCGCTCTGTGCCGAATGTTCCATGCAACAAGCAATCAGGGTTGTGTGTAAAGGTTTTGACCGTCTACTTAAAAATCAATTTACACACAAAAAAATTCCAAACAATAGGCAACTGGGCCGGGAATAAGGCGCTTGCGCCGCAGCTTGTTTCAGGACTACATATCCCGTCAGTCTGTGTCACGAAGGCGTTTCGACTCCACTTGACGACGTCAATCTAAATGTTCGTTTAAACGGGTAAAAGCTACAGTATCTGAATTCAAAGTAGTGGTGCAAAAATGAAGCATCATAAAGCTTTGAGGCTTTCTTTCTATTTGTGCCGAAAAAGATTCGACGCTTTGATGCCTCAGCCCAAGTATGAACAGTGACATCAAGTGGTTAACTGAGGTCAAGGCAAGCTCTCAAGATCGCAAGTGAAGCAGCGCTCAATGTTTCAGTCTCATGTCACTAGAGGGGATTAAGGTGGTGATGGGCTCCTAGGCTACTCTTTGTGTGGGTCCCCTGTTGCAGAGGATATAGACAGCCCCACTTACTCATAATGCTTTACCAGAAAAAAAAATATTTAATGCCACGTGTAATAGCATTCTGGAAATATCACATAGCCGAAATGCAGCCACTCGGGGTGCACTAGCATAAACAAACATCCGCAGAAATACCTTGACAGCCTTTACTATAAATAGCAACTCCATAGATAAAAGACATTAACGGTGGATCTGCAAGTTAATAACCGCTTTTAGCTTTCTAAACCAACGGGTGCAATAACGGCAGTAGTATACAGGCCACACTATATTACTGAGGCAAAATCACACATATCAAATAAAACATCCATCCATTATCCAACCCGCTGAATCCGAACACAGGGTCACGGGGGTCTGCTGGAGCCAATCCCAGCCAATACAGGGCACAAGGCAGGAACCAATCCTGGGCAGGGTGCCAACCCACCACATGAAAAACACAAACACACCCAGCACACACTAGGGCCAATTTAGAATCGCCAATCCACCTAACCTGCATGTCTTTGGACTGTGGAAGGAAACCGGAGCGCCCGAAGGAAACCCATGCAGACACGGGGAGAACATGCAAACTCCACACAGGGAGGACCCGGAAAGTGAATCCAGGTCCCCCAACTGCAAGGCAGCAGCGCTACCCACTGCGCCACCACAAATAAAACAAGACCAATAAAAATACAATACAGTAACACAAAGTAATAACACAACAGCATCACAATCACACGGCAAATATACATTTTTCTACCTTTAAAAGATTTTCTTCCTTGTTTTCCTGAAAGGGAAGTCCTTGATGAGGCTAGAAAAATCAGTATCAATGGACATCAGAGACAGGTGATTCAGTCTGTTTTGGCCAATTGTGGATCTCAGTCTGTTTTTAACTAGTCCCAGTTTTGAAAATGAATGCTCCATGCTAGCATTCGTTACAGGCAAAGTCATAAATATCTGTAGTGCTATATCAACATTTGGAAAAATGGACCATAATTTTCTTCCTCGTATAAGTTGCAGCACTGACCTGCTGAGATGTCCTTGTTTTCTTTAATAACTTCTCTGAATTGTCCAATTTCGTCCACAAAATCTTCCTCCAGATCACCAGCTTATTTCTTCTGAAGATAAGCCGCTCCAGTTCGAAGATCTTCTGCAGAGATGGAGTGAATATTGTTCAAAAATCCAAACGTCTGCTCAGTGTCTTTGTAGGAGTGATACCTCTGATCAAGTTTGGCAATGTGTTGGTCTATTACGGCGAAAAACCTGTTGTTTTGAATTTGTCTCGGCCTGATCACTCACAGTCAGATTCAGTGGATTCATCTGCTTGTTTTTTCCTTTTTCTGTACCTCTGTGTGTTCACTTTGTAGTGTTGGAACACAGTTGGTGAGATGTTCTTTGCACCACTCTCAAAGTTGTCAAAATCTCTCACAGGACGGCTACATAATTCCTCAATGAGCTAATGAGATCAACAGCGTTACATAAATCGAAATCAACTGCCTGCAGAGCAGTGCTAGTCTTGTAAAAGCATTGCAGTATGTGGTGCCACATGTTACACAAAAAGGAAATCTCTAGTTTTTCCATCTTCACGTAGAGTGTCCTGGCTTCATCCTGAGCAGTAAGGGTTTGGTTCGGGTCATCAGCTAACTTTTGCAGTGACTGGCATGGTTCTGATGCAGTGCTTTTATTGCTAGTGCGTGTGCTGACCATCTAGTGTCTGAAAAGCCTTTTAAAGCCTCTATCCTGTGGATCAGCATTTTGTTGCTGACTGGATGAAGATTCGACAGCCTTGAAATATCCAGTCAATTTAGGGATTTTCTTTAGCAGTTCTTGGTTACACTGTCCTTTCAGTCGTTGTGTTTTTCGATTTTGTGCTCTGCTGTCATATTTTCTTTTGGGCATTTTGCCAATATGCTGTCCAGTTACCCAGAATAACACAGTGGTGTGGTATGAACTCAAAACAAAATTAACTTTAACCGGGTCACATCTACCCAATCAGCTGTTTAAATGTAAAATGTTTCTTATTGGCCAATGGGAATCAGGGAGGCAGTTTTCTTTTAGTAAATTAAAAAAATAATTAGAAATAGTTTGGCCAGTCCCAGGCCCCTGCATATGTGGGGCCCCTAGGCTGCAGCCTAGGCCAGCCTGTGCATTAATCCGCGCCTGCATGTCACCAGTAAAATGTCACAAAAGTCTGTGTTCTTTTATTCTACCAAAGTCCTTGTCCATTTATACTATTTAACTTTTGAATGCTGTTTTCCGCTGTTAGTCGGCATCTGTCATCAAAGCTCTACAAATCTCTCTTTCCTCACAACCCAACATTGTTGAATGAGAATGATGCATTTTATATAGGCTACCTTTCAAACACTCAAATCAATAAAGCGTGCTGTGAAGCATTGATGACGTTTGAAGCTCCAAACATCATGGGTCACATGACAGCGATGTTTTGACACAAGCTCCGACACAGTGATACAACTCACTACGCTTCAGATTGACTGACACAAGCTATGACGCTTCTGTTTCATTTTCCCATTTCTAACTCAAAGGTTATCCACTGTGCTCATGTTCTGCTTTTCATTATTAATATTATTGTTGAAACAAATATCCACAAAATAATATAGTATATAGTGATTGTAGCTGACAGTCTTCATATAGGTGACAAACAGCATATAACGAATATATAGTTTCACACTATGTATCCAACAAGAAATAAGCTATTCCAGAAAATTCACCCAAGAATCGAACAATATGTTGTTCTGAGCAATCAAAAAGCACCCAAAGTGTTCATCTAATGATCTGTAAGCAATTTCTACCCATGTTCCATCCATCCATCATCCTAACCCACTTATCAGAATTGGGAATTGAATACAATTCTTAGTGTTTTGGCAATGCACAGATGCAAACACTAAAATTGTTAAGTTTAGTTTTGGTAGGACAAATTTTGAACATATGTGACAATGTCTAAAAAAAATAAACTGGGAAAAGCTTTTAAGTGTGGAAACAGTTGAGGAGCAGTGGAACATGTTTAAACTATATTACAAAAATGCAGGACAGGTACATCCCAGAATTTGGAATTAGTAGGAAATTAAAAAAATTCTACAGTGGGTAAGTAAGGAGATAAAAAAAAGAAGCCGTAAAGGAAAAAAAAAAGAAAACAGATGAATAAGTTGTAAAAGACTAATAACTCCAAAGTGAAACACAGGGCATATGAAAACATAAAGGCAATCATTAAGAAGGATATTAGGGACGCTAATAGGCAGTTAGAGATGAATATTGTAGATAAGCCAAAAGATGACCCAAAGAGGTTCTTTAAGTATTTTAGTCAAAAAAAGAACTGTCAAGAAGGAGGTGAAGTGCATCAGGAATAGTAAAGGGGAATTTAAAATACAAACAGTGAAATAACAGATGCTCTAAACTCACATTTTTGAGGTTTTTACATGTGAGGAAGTGGATAACCTCACAACGGTAACAGGGACTACTAAGGAGGTAAAAAGTGATTTGGAAATTACAGAAGGATAGATGTACTGCTTAAATTAAATTGGTTGAAATCAAACAAATCACCAGGACCAGGTAACATCTATCCCTGTGTTCTTAAGAATGTTACTGATTACATCTTTGTCAAGAGTTGCATGAGAGACAGGAAGGCAAGACCTGGTTTCCAAGGAAAAAGAACTTTATTGTTAAACAGGCTGGAACATATTTAAGGCTTTATCCAAAAGAGGAGCTTTTACTTCAGTACACAAGATACAATACGAGCAGCGACAAGGGCAAGCATCCTGCTTTGGCACCATTCTTCAGATCAAAAGTACACAAAGCCTTCTTCCTCGAGAGGGTTCAGCAACTGAGAAACACTGGCTGGAGCAGACATAGTCTAGAGAAGAGGGGAAAGGAAAGACCAAAAAGTCAAGTGGGAACTTCAGTTTTAAATGTTCTAAACATCGTGTGACAAACATGTTACTTGGTAAGCGTGTAGCTGAGCTGCAGAGGGCAAGTTAAGAGTGTGCTACTTTCCCATTGGTTTATGGTTTAACAGAGTGTCACCATGCTGCTAGCAGAGTGTCAGCATTCACCTGCCAGTGGTGGCCAGGAGGAATGCACAACAGACCACCTACTGAGCTGTCTTTGCACAGCTGCCTAGCCAGATGTCCAGAATGGTCACAGCAAAAGCACCTGCATTCAGTCCCAGCTGTGGAATTTCCTTGACAGCATCTTCTGCCTGGGGCACCACCCTGAGGGCACCCTACAGCAACATTACAGACTCCAGAAGTCTGGGCTTGAAGAGAGACCGGAGAGGGGGTTGGCACCATAAGTTGCTCCGAGTAAAGGAACGGACAAGCCAGAGGCAGGGGCTGAGGAAAGTAGCTCCCACAACTGGCCATTGGGCACGGATGGGACAGTCCAACAGGAGAAGGAGTCAGACTAGTGTAGCCCTTCTGGCCCAGGTTACTTAGGTGCCTTCCAGTCTGTGGGTCAAATCCAACAGCAAGTCGACATCGCTCTGGAATATTTCATCACAGAGGTCATAACTTATCCCAGACAACACTGCATCAATAGCGAGATTTTCTAAAATACTCTGGAAAGAGTCTCCGAGGATAAGGTTCTGCAATTCCTAAATCTGCCTCCGGATAGGGTAATTAGGATTGATCTGCCAAAGCTGGAACTTATGCCCCTTGACCAGGGAGCTCATAGCAGTACGACAAAAAATCATGATCATCAAGTCTCTCAAGAGGGATGTTTTGCACAATCTATCTGCAGAGCACCTCTCTGGTCAAAAAAGGAGTCACGATGCCAGCCCTGTCTCACCTGTTTCAATGCATCAACACGACCGTGTGTTCAAAACAAAGAAAGGAAACACTCAGGGTCATCTGAAGGAGCTATCTTCACGGGCCCCTGGGATGGACAGGGGCTGGAGCTCTCACAGGCATTTCCACTGGGCCAGGTGGATAGGGGACATCCTGAGGCTGTTGAGGATCCATCTGTGCAACACCTCGCCTGGTACCACTTCTCAAGTTTGGGTGGCAGAGTTGCACGAGAGACAGGAAGGCGAGACCTGGTTTCCAAGAAAAAAATATATACTGTTGAATGGGAATGAACATGGTTAAGGCTGTTTCCAAAACAGGAGCTTTTATTTCAACACACAAGATACAAGCAGTGATGACACAAACATCTTGCTTTAGCTCCCTTCTTCAGATTAAAAGAACACAAAGCCTTCTTCCTTGAGTAATTTAAGTTGCTGAGAAACATTTGCTGGGGTAGACGAAGTCTACTGAAGAGAACAAAGTAAAGACAAAAAGGGCAGGTGAGAGTTTCAGTTTTAAATGTTCTAAACATCATACAACAAACAGGTTACACATTAAGCATGCAGCTAAGCTGTAAAGGGCAAGTTAAGAGTGTGCTAGTTTGCCATTAGTTTACAGTTTAACAGAATGTTAGGGTGTAGCTGCCTTTGGTGGCTGGGAAGAATACACACCAGGCCACCTACCAAACTGTCTTTATGCAGCTGTGGCAATAACATCAGTCACAATTCAGTATATAAACCTTTGACACATATTTTTAGGAAGTCACTGTGCCCTGGGAAGGATCCAAAGGTCTAGAAAATATCCAGTAAGCTTAACGTGCATCACAGGTAAACTGTTAGGAGGAATTATTAAATGAAAGACGGAGCAACACATGGCAAGAACAGGAGTTTTAGTGGACAGTTAGCATGGGTTCAGAAGAGGGAGGTCACGTTTTACTAACATGCTGGAATTCTTTGAGGAAGCATCAAAAAGAATTGACCAGAGTGGTGCTTATAATATTGTTTATCTTGAATTTCAGAAAGCACTCGATAAGGTGCCACATGAAAGGTTGGGCATCAAACTAAAAGAAGTGTAATGTTTGTAGATGGGAGTAAAACTGGTTCAGACACACGAAGCAGAGGGTGAAGGTGCAAGGAACCTTATCAGAATTGGGCGATGTTAAGAGTCATGTTCCACCAGGGTCAGTGCTGGGGTCGCTGCTATTTTTAATATATAGAAATTATTTAGATAGGAATATAAATAACAAGCTGGTTAAGTTTGCAGATGATACTAAGCTAAGTGGCTGGACAAATAATCTTGATTCTGTTGAATCATTAAAGAGAGACTTGGACAGCATACAGGTTTGGATAGATTTGTGGCAGATGACATTTAATGTAAGTATATTTAAAGTATTACATATAGGATGTAAAAATGTTAGGTTTGAATATACAATTGGGGCTCTGAAACTTGACAGTACACCTTATGAGTGGGAACTAGGAGCTGTAGCAGACTTGCCACTGTCTAGATGTTCAGAAGCCATTAAGAAAGATAACAGAATATTTGGTTATATAGTGCCATAATGTGTGGTGTACAAGTCAAAGGAGGTTATGCTCATGCTTTATAATACACTGGTGAGGCCTCATCTGGAGAACTGTGAACAGGTTTAGTCTCCAGGCTACAAAACGTGACAGTGCTAGAAGTGCTAGAAAAGAAGAAGAGGTAGAAAAAGTCCAGAGAAGAACTGATTCCAGGACTGCAGGAGGTGAATTATGAGGAAAGATTAAAAGAGCTGAGCCCTTTCAGTCTATGCAAAAGAAGATTAGGAGGAGACACAATTGAAGTGTTTAAAATTATTGAGAATTAGTCCAGAGGATCGAGACAGTGACTTTAGAATGAGTTCCTCAAGAACAAAGGGACATAGTTGGAAACTTGTTACAAAGATAAATTTCACACAAACATTATAAGTCAAGCAAAATGACACCTTTTATTGGCTAACTAAAAAGATTACAATGTGCAAGTTTTTGGGGCAACCAAGGCCCCTTCTTCAGGCAAGATGTAATCATTAATTGTCAAGAAACAAGTTTATTCATTAATTGCTTGAATATTAATTAATTTTATTAACTGCTTAATTGTCAAGAAACAAACACAGCAGATCACCACAAGAAATGAATGCTAACCTTCAGGCACATCTCAAATGTACCAACAATTTGGATTTGTTTTGCAGCCACAGCACCTGAAGGTCTTGCAGTCACTGAGTCCTCTTTATAGCAGAGTATTCTAGATAAAACAGGAGACCACGCATCTGACAGCTAAAGCTTGCCTGAAGTTGGATCCTGATACCGGAATATAGCCACTAGGCAAAACTACAAGTGAATGGCTTTCTATCTATCTATCTATCTAAAAACCATACAGAAAATAGTTTGGAATGGCCAATCAAAGACCTTAAGAAGCTCTGCATAAATGATTGTCATTAAGCATCAAAGACCAATGCTAATTTGGGTGCTAACCACAGTTTCTTCAGTTTTGATAAACTTGACGTTGCTGTTAAGGGAGGTTCTATAAGCTATTGGATCATATGGGCAGATTTAGCTTTTCACATGTCTTCTGCAGGTTGACTTAGTTTTGGTTGGATACATGTTTGTCACTTAAGGTGTAGAAGTCTGTCAGCTACAGTATGTCCTGTTACTCACTCAGTGGCCAATTTAGGTGTAGTGACTGCACAGGGAAGCACTCATTATAAACAGACATATAATCAGAAGATGGATTGTTAAAAATAACTAGCCAGGATCAAAAACTGTAAGAGACTAGATTTAGTGAAAACAGACCAGGACGTGAGACAAGAATCATAAGTAGAAAATTGTAGTAAGAAAGTCAGAAACTAGAACAGTGAAAGAAAAAAAAAACAAAAACAAAACAAAATGTTAAGTGTTAGTCTTAGTCAAGGAGTAAAAAAAAGTTCAAAACCAAAGAACCTTTAAAATGATCAGAGATGTCCTGCTTTGCTCCCAATTCCTACTGGGATATGCTCTGGCTTTCCTACAACCCTGCTGTAGATATGCAAGTTTAAGAAATGGATGGAAGGACAAGTAGATACAGTAGATGCTTTATCAATAGCAATATGTATTAGGGTGGGTTCACAACCTTATACAATGAATGCTCAGTACTGCTGACATATAAGTTGCCGCACTGACTATTTCACTTAGCACAATTTGGCAACCCATGAACGAGACCCTAATTATATGTGCCCAAAATAGGGGAGCTTGCTTATTAAGAACATAAGATGGCACCACAGGAGAATGTCATTAATTTTCAAAAACATTTAAAATACATGTGATTTAAAAACCAAGGTAACAGCCAGATTCCTTGCCCTCTAAAAAACATTATTTTTAGAAGCCAAGTAGAAAATGTAAGAAATGCCAGATCATGACATTATGAGGTCCACCTGCTCCTCTGAATTTCAATAGGCTCAACAGCTCGAGCACTGGATTTAGGACTCTGTGATTCTTGTTTAGATTTTCTGGCTTTGACACCTGCATCGTCTTTCATGTATTGTCTTCTCGTCAGCAATTTCTTCAAATCATTTGCTTAAGGCAGACTTCTTTTTGTTATTTTTCCTCCTGCTTTTGTTTTTGTGCAATTTGTTTTTGAAGTGTCTCATAAATATCTACTGTACTAATTGGTTGAACGTTGTTTTGGTTTGGGGTCGGAGGTTGTTTAACTGATTTCTTCTTATCTTTTCTGAACATTTGCTCAATTTCTGGGCCAAGGCAGGCCTGAAGCCTGACTGTTGAATTCAAGGCTTGGTTGCCAAGTAGTGAAGTGTACTCTAAGCGTCAGACTAAGGTGAAGTTCTGGTCTGGCTGGTGTCACACACGTGCACATGGGAAGCAGCTAAAGAGCTTGAATGAGGGTAATTTCGAGCCAGACTGGGATGTAGCGGAGTGTACTGACTCACTTTTCTACATACCATTGATGGGAAATTCCATCTGGTCCTGATGACTTCAGGTCTGCTTCTGACCCGTCTGCTTATTTTCAGGCCTTTCTCCCCTTTTTGATCTTTATGAGTGACGGGTTTACTGCAGGCATACATGGATTTTCAGACATCTTGAAATATATTTTGAAATCACTACGGGCATACTTGGACTTTCAGAAATGTTGAAATATATTGTGAAATCACTAAATGTCAATTTGGCTTGCTATGAGACAACAAAACATTAGGACGTGTAACATTTCTGCCACTGATGCTACAGTGGACATGTGATTACCAAACCTGGAAGACTGAAAACTAGTAAAATGCCACCTGATCAGAAGAGTCTCAGTTTTTTGCTGTAACATGCAGATGACCTAGTTAGAAATTTTCAAGCATCCTAATTGCCATTTGTCAATAGTACAGGTTGGAGGTGGTACTGCAATACTGTGTTAATGTTTCTTTTGCCACGTGTGGTACTCTGTTGTTCCCACCTCTCCACCTCATTCATTGTCCAAGAGTCCTGGCTTCAGTTCAAAAAGTCAGACTTTATGTTTCTTGTTTGTGATGTCCACTGATAATGCTGGAAGTAATTTTTAACAATATTTTAGCAAAAAAGCATGCATTTTGCATGTTTTCTGCATATAACTGGTGACTGAAATGAAGATTATGAAACACGAATGATGTGAGATTTTTTTTGTCTTTTTATTACATAGATGTTTTTCACATCTTTGCTGCTGTACAGCAATGGCCACCATAGAATTTTGTTTTGTCATAAACGTTTCCTGCATGAAAGCATAAGATTATTATTGTTTCTCTGCCACCACTACAAAGCACATGCTGTAAGCAACATAAGCAACATATTAAAGAAAATATTTTTGGGTGGAGTATTATTTTAAGTTGTATTAATTCCCTTAAGGGCGGCATGGTGGCGCAGTGGGTAGTGCTGCTGCCTCGCAGTTAGGAGACCCGGGTTCGCTTCCCGGGTCCTCCCTGTGTGGAGTTTGCATGTTCTCCCCGTGTCTGCATGGGTTTCCTCCCACAGTCCAAAGACATGCAGGTTAGGTGGATTGGTGATTCTAAATTGGCCCTAGTGTGTGCTTGGTGTGTGGGTGTGTTTGTGTGTGTGTCCTGCGGTGGGTTGGCACCCTGCCCGGGATTGGTTCCTGCCTTGTGCCCTGTGTTGGCTGGGATTGGCTCCAGCAGACCCCCCGTGACCCTGTGTTCGGATTCAGCGGGTTGGAAAATGGATGGATGGATAATTCCCTTAATCCAAATACTCATAATTAGTGATAAACAGTGTAGACTCAGGTAAAAATGACAAAGAATTCTAAAGGGAGGCAAAAACTTCATATTCAATTGTGTGCTAATTAGTAAGAAACAGCTTAAATAAATATTCAAAAAAAGGAAAGGAAAAGTAATTACCCCATGTAACCCATTCAAATGCTTCATACGTTGTAGAAAATGTTGAAATTTCTGGGCCGACACAAAGGTAGTAACTGCAGTTATGGTGGTCCATGAATTTCCCTCGGGATAAATAAAGTTCTTATCTTATCTTATGAAACTGAACTGGAGAATCAGTACATTAAGCCTTTTCTTACTAATTTCTACTTATTTTATAATTACTGATGTTGAAACCATGTGTAGAATATAGACAGATAGTAAAAAAAAAAAAAAATATGGATATATTTGTTGTGAAGTCTTCAACATAACAAAAATAGGTGAAATGCCTCCAAAAATAAGCCAGGAAGCATGCCAGAGGCTTTACTGGCAATCCTGGAAGAGGCTCACCCAGTTTAGCTTACTCAAAACAGGTTGCAAACAAGGAGAGCTAGTAAAATTACACAAAAATGCCTCATAATAAAGCAAAAGCCCTACAAGGAGGAGGATTGCCATAAACCTCTCGCTTGTGCACAAAAGGGATTTTATATATTACGATGTATTAAACAAAAATTATAAAACTACAAGAAAATGCTCAAAAGAGAAAAATGAGATGAAAAGGAGAGATTCTTAATTAAACAAGTCACAATACACAATCCACAAATCAAAATCCCTAAACATAGCTAGGAGTTCAGCAAAAACAGAAGAAATCAAAGAAAATAGCATTACTTAAAATAAGTCCAAAATACAAACTGAATGCTCTCCTGATTTGAGCTTTAAGGGAGGCTCATCAGTGTTGATATCTGGTGGCTCCGCCTCCTGGTGCTCCACCCACAAAGCACATGGAGACACCATTAAAAAGACAGTACATACATCACAGAATATACGTGAAAATATGAAAATTAATCATTTGGAAGCAACTATAATATACATATATAAAATTATACAATAATATAATTTAAAGTGATCCATAACAATATTTACCAGTTAAAGCTAAAATCACAGCAATATACTGATCATTAAGTATACTTGCTACTCACTACAAATCGATGTACAATATTAACCTGGTTTACTAGTATGAAGGTGCTCAGAATTTTCCATTTTCCCCTGCTATGCAGCTTTGTAGTTGGCATGGTGGCATGGACAGTAAATCACAAGATCACAGATTCAAGTGCTGCCTCTGCTCCACTGTATGACCCTAAGTACTTAACATGCTTTGACCCCTACTGTAAAATATGTACGATGGCATGTTATGATATTGCAACATCAAATGTCCAAAAAAAAAAAAAACACAGTGAGCAAGCTTCAAAATTAACAAACTCCAGGCCAAAACTCCAGTAGGTCTGGGTCAAGAGGCAACCCTCACCCCAGGCAGTCTAACTCAAAATGCTGGCTATCTGGCCTACATGGAATCAAAATAAGGCTCAAGCTTCTAAAGTTCAACAAAACTCAAAATGTTCAAAATGTCCTTGGGGATTGAGGATAACTGGACACCTCTGGCCTTCCAAAATCAAATAAATAGATGTTCCTTATAATTTCAAAAATGTATTAAACAAACTAAAAGGATAACAACAGGGAATGACTTAAAAAGTCAGCACAAAAATAAAAATAAAAAAAATAACCTGTCGGGTCGACTACCATCTGTCTCCACGAATGATGCATTCCTTGAATCTGCTCTGTGTGCGTTTACACCTAATATTGTACCACTCACTTGTTAAATCTGATACATATTTTACTCTTGCTAGTCCTTTAAGGCATGCTGTTTAAAGTAATAACTGATTAAAAAACATTAAATAACATCGTGAGTTTCCACTACTAAGGATTTACCTTCGGCCATGTTCGGCCATCTCCGGCTTTTTACGGATATGACAAGTTTGAACTGACGTTGCACTGCATAACCAACGGTCGCCCCGAGTATAGTCACTTTTTAATTTTTTAATTATCATCCGGCATGAATTGGATTGAGACGGCTTCAAAATGTTAAGAATGTTACATTATGTTTAGCATTTTCCAGGATATCTCTGAAACACACACACACACACACACACACACACACACACACACACACACACACACACACGGGTAGTGCGGCAGTTTTACTCGTGAGAACAAAACCTGCGTGATGTACATTTAAACTAACTAATTAGCGAACGGTGAAGACTTTTATTCTGATACATCGAGTAGCATTAAGGACCGGAAGTACTTCTTTTCTGTTGTTAATTGTTGCCGGCTTCACACCGTAAGATTTCGAATTACACAGCGATTCGCCAGATGGTCAAAAACGTCTAACCTTTTTGAATATTCAGCTTTGGAGGGCGCGTGGTTCTTGGAATAAGTGCTACAGGTTGAAAGGTAAACGCTTCAACTTTCTATTGGCGAAAGTAGCGCGTAGAATTATGAGGACGGCGGTTACGGTGGGAGAATTCCGTGTTGGGCAAGCACGGTGGCGCCTGCATAATCTTAGTAAATTGGGGTGTGCTCTGCCGGGAGTTTCCGTGAATGGGAGAACGACAGCGCACCGAAGGGGGTCTCGTTGATCTGAAGAAGGGTTAGAGCGCGCTGGCGGGAGTCTCGACGACTGGAAGAGGTGGTGAAGCGAGCTAGCGGGAGACCCAATTAGCGAACGTGAAGGGAGGGGAGGGTGACGCGCCGGTGAGAATCCTGATGAACAAAAGAGCGGATGAAGCACTTTGGCTGCAGTCCTAATGAGGGAGCAATTTGGTGAAACGCAGCGACTGGAATGACAGTGAGCGAGATGAAGACCTCATATAAGCAGTAGTCCAAATGAGAGAGAGGGGGAACTCTGCGTGTCCGTGAGTATCCGGATAAAAGGAAGGAGGGGATATCGCAAGAGAATTTGGGTCGTGTCAGTCTCGATGACGGAGAGGGGAGATTTGGGTCGTGGCAGTCTCGATAACAGAGAAGGGGGATCGTTCAGGCAAACAGAGTGTAGCGGACTGTATCGAACGTTATAATAACATATAATAATCTGAATCGCATTTTCTCCCGCTTGTGTCGCGGGACTGGAGCCTATCTCGTTAGGACTGTGCGCAAGACATAAACCGGGTAGAATTGTGTTTGTATGAAAAATTGTGCAAACGGTTTTAATATTAACCTAACCTACTGATACATCTTTGTAAGAAGTATAACAACATAGAATACGTTTTACAGTTAATCCACTTGAGGGTCGCGTGGGACGGGAGCCCATCAAAGCAGCAATAGGCGTGAGATAGTCAAACGAACAAGGAGTCCCGCGAATCCCAACACGACGATTTTATTTTATTCAACCTGATGGACACATCTTTGTGGTCGTGGGTAGAAATCAGGACTACGTGCAATAAATGCCTTCCAGACACTAGGGTTTGGGGGATAGCGGTGCGGTGTGGTGTGTGGAAGCTCCACATGGACGTCGACCGGCCGCGGTGGTACTTTTTGAGGTGGTAGCGCTTAGCACTGCGCCACCATACCGCCTTAAAGATGATACATTTTTATTATATTCATGCCTTCATTAGTAGCGCATGCCCAGCTATACAATGAAACTTGGGAAATAAATTTCATGAAGATGCAGCTTTAACAATGGAACAGAATTCAAAAAACAATAGATGTGCACAATGTTACCTGAGCGGATCGCCTGTTGTGGAGTGACTTCACAGTTTTACAATGTCCGGCCAATCGATTGCTCTAGATTTGTGTTAAGCCATCAGGTCTTGTAAAAGACATTCTTGGTTTACCTTAGTTTAGTGGCGTTTGTAGTAAGTTAGAATCCGTGCCAATGCGTATAAGTTGTTTACAGTTTTGTCTATTTAAAACTGCCAAGTTTTTATATCGTACCCTTCAGGGGAAGGCGGGTCAAAGCACTGTATAGACCAGGGATACTCCGATCCACTGAATTCACAGAGTTACTCTAACCAGTTTTTTTTAATTAGAACCCGTTTATTTAATAATAAAGCAATATCTTTTTGGGGCTTCATTTTAGTTTACTTGCTTGTTATAACTGACAACCCTTAAATGCCTATTTTAGTCGTAAACTGCTGCGTTTAGACTGTTTTGTTACCCATTTTCTTCACCAACCATCAGTTAATAAGAGGTAAAAATGACGGAGCCAATAGCACCCTAGCTAACGTGCTTCCATTTAAACCTGCGTGCAAGCATCATGAAGTATCTGCGTTAATATACATTTTTAAATAAATGAGAGAGCGATGCATCACAAAATATATGGAAGAATTGAAAGCACTAACAAGCCATATATATTTAAATACCAAGTTTCAATATCAGTTAGACCTGACCTGACTGCTTGAAACGAAAACCTGCAGCCCTCTAGGACTGTAATTGAGAACCCCTGGTATAGCCCTTAAGAGAATAAATTAGAATGATTGTTCGGCTGCTTTGAATATAGTTAGGCTTTAACTGAGAAGGACTTTTTTACTATTTTTTTTTTAACACCTTTCTGTAGTAAACACCCTTATAATGCATATTTTAAGTACTGTGCAGTAGTTTCCATACTTACTCAGTATCTTGTAATAACCCATATCAGAAAGCTGTCATGACTGACTAAATAAAATTTTTCCTAGGAAGTTTGTCACATAGGTGAATACCCTGACAAATAAGATTTAATGTATTTTTTTTTTTTTTGGTGGTTTGATTTTTAGTTCACTTGTCAATTGTGGGTTTGTTGAAAATGTCCGCTCTTTGCCTCCTAATTGATTTCTGTGCTGGCACACTCTGACAAAAACAGTATTAAAAATAGTGATCTGGATTGATGCAGAGGCTCAAAAAAAGACAGAAATGTTTCAAAAGATTCAGTTTCATTTACTCCTGCATCTTATTCAATGGATCGGCAACACTTAAATTGCATTCCGTGCAGCAAAGAATTGAGTCGATTCCCATTGGGCTACTAGTGACGCAGTTTAATTCATTCTTTTACAGCAGACGTCCTTGAAGTCAAGCACAGTGTTCTTACACAGATTTAAAACAGCTTCTGAAAGGTACCAAAACAAGTCATATTACATAAATATTTATTTAAATATGCTATAAATTCATATAATAGACAATACTCGCCATGTTCAGGTTCAGCCCTCCTTTCCTTAGCAGGAGGGTTTCTAGTAAACAGCAAAGGGTTCTTACTTGGGTGTATTTTCATGCAGCTAATCTCTGCCCAGATTCAACATAATGTTGAGAAAGAGCTAAAAGGTATGTTGGGGTATCTTTATGTACAAAATGCATTAAGGTTCAAATGTGCAGGAGTGTCCTACAAGAGTTAGCAACGACAAAACATGGTCCAGACCAAAGTATTAAGTAATGTGGGTGTCATATATTTGGGGGGGGGGGGGGGGGGGGATAATGTGATAAATCCCAAAAATTCAACAAGTAAAAATTATACCCATCGACATTGGTGTCTGTTCATGATATTTTGCAGGGCTTAGCCCGGCTAAATGTGCCTCAGGAGACAGTAACAGGCAAGAAAATGGCAGTGTGGTATAGTGTCACTTTACCTGCCTTGCTCCATTTGCAAAAACAAACAAAAAGGTTGCTAACTGTATCTTAAATGCTATATGGAAAAGGCATAAGCCAAAAAATAAGTAGTAATATTAAAGTGGAAGAGCATTTGCCACAGGAGGAATAGTTTAAGGGCGGCACAGTGGCGCAGTGGGTAGCGCTGCTGCCTTGCAGTTAGGATACCCGGGGTCGCTTCTCGGGTCCTCCCTGCGTGGAGTTTGCATGTTCTCCCCTTGTCTGCGTAGGTTTCCTCCCACAGTCCAAAGACATGCAGGTTAGGTAGATTGGCGATTCTAAATTGGCCCTAATGTGTGCTTGGTGTGTGGGTGTGTTTGTGTGTGTCCTGCGGTGGGTTGGCACCCTGTCCGGGATTGGTTCCTGCCTTGTGCCCTGTGTTGGCTGGGATTGGCTCCAGCAGACCCCCGTGACCCTGTGTTCAGATTCAGCGGGTTGGAAAATGGATGGATGGATGGAATAATTTAATAATGTCTTTGTAGTGTGAAGGTACCATGATAAAGCTAACTGAAAAAAAAATCATTGCAATTATTTGAATGATTTGTGGACATTGATTTCATATGAATTGTTGGCTTTTATTGGTGCCCTATACTTCTACATTGTTTAACCCATACAGTGGATTCAGAAAGTATTCAGATCCCTGCATTTTCTTTAGTGTATTGTAGATTTAATTTTGAGTGGATACACTTCCAATCTTTATCTACACCGAAGTAACCCCTAAAAACAAAATGAAAATCTGTGTAAAGAAGGGTTTGCAAATTTATTAAAAATGAAAAACTAAAATTTCCCCTTTATATAAGCATTTAGACCCTTAGACCTGTACTTTGTAGAAGCTCCATTGGCAGCAATTCCAGCCTTGAGTCTACTTGGGCAAGTCTCTACAAGTTTTGCACGCCCAGATTTGGGGAGTCTATGCCGTTCTTCCTGGCAGATCCTCTAATGCTCTGTTCGATTGAATGGGAAGCATCTGTTCACTGCCATCTTCAGGTCTCTCCACAGATGTGCTATGGGATTTAAGTTTGGACCACAAGGATAATCTGAGACTTTCCTGAAGTCACTTCAGCATTGTCTTGTCTGAGTGCTTTGAGTCATTGTCATGATGAAAGGTACATGGTCACTCCAGTCTGAGGTGTTGTGCACTCTGGAGCAGGTTTTCTTCAAGGACATCTATGTACAGTGGGGCAAAAAAGTATTTAGTCAGCCGCCAATTGTGCAAGTTCTCCCACTTAAAAAGATGAGAGTGGCCTGTAATTTTCATCATAGGTACACCTCAACTATGAGAGACAAAATGAGAAAAAAAATCCAGAAAATCACATTGTCTGATTTTTGAAGAATTTATTTGCAAATTATGGTGGGGAAAAAAAGTATTTGGTCAGTAACAAAAGTTCATCTCAATACTTTGTTATATACCCTTTGTTGGCAGTGACAGAGGTCAAACGTTTTCTGTAAGTCTTCACAAGGTTTTCACACACTGTTGCTGGTATTTTGGCCCATTCCTCCATGCAGATCTCCTCTAGAGCAGTGATGTTTTGGGGCTGTCGCTGGGCAACACGGACTTTCAACTCCCTCCAAAGATTTTCTGTGGGGTTGAGATCTGGAGACTGGCTAGGCCACTCCAGGACCTTGAAATGCTTCTTATGAAGCCACTCCTTCGTTACCCGGGTGCTGTGTTTGGGATCATTGTCATGCTGAAAGACCCAGCCATGTTTCATCTTCAATGCCCTTGCTGATGGAAGGAGGTTTTCACTCAAAATCTTACAATACATGGCACCATTCATTCTTTCCTTTACACGGATCAGTCGTCCTGGTCCCTTTGCAGAAAAACAGCCCCAAAGCATGATGTTTCCACCCCCATGCTTTATAGTAGGTATGGTGTTCTTTGGATGCAACTCAGCATTCTTTCTCCTCCAAACACGATGAGTAGAGTTTTTACCAAAAAGTTCTATTTTGGTTTCATCTGACCATATGACATTCTCCCAATCCTCTTCTGGATCATCCAAATGCTCTCTAGCAAACTTCAGACGGGCCTGCACATGTACTGCCTTAAGCAGGGGGACACGTCTGGCACTGCAGGATTTGAGTCCCTGGTGGTGTAGTGTGTTACTGATGGTAGCCTTTGTTACTTGGGTCCCAACTCTCTGCAGGTCATTCACTAGGTCCTCCTGTGTGGTTCTGGGATTTTTGCTCACCGTTCTCGTGATCATTTTGACCCCATGGGGTGAGATCTTGCGTGGAGCCCCAGATCGAGGGAGATTATCAGTGGTCTTGTATGTCTTCCATTTTCTAATAATTGCTCCCACAGGTGATTTCTTCACACCAAGCTGCTTACCTATTGCAGATTCAGTCTTCCCAGCCTGGTGCAGGTCTACAATTTTGTTTCTGGTGTCCTTTGACAGCTCTTTGGTCTTGGCCATAGTGGAGTTTGGAGTGTGACTGTTTGAGGTTGTGGACAGGTGTCTTTTATATTGATAACGAGTTCAAACAGGTGCCATTAATACAGGTGACGAGTGGAGGAGAGAGGAGCCTCTTACAGAAGAAGTTACAGGTCTGTGAGAGCCAGACATCTTGCTTGTTTGTAGGTGACCAAATACTTATTTTCCACCATAATTTGCAAATAAATTCTTTAAAAATCAGACAATGTGATTTTCTGGATTTTTTTTCTCATTTTGTCTCTCATAGTTGAGGTATACCTATGATGAAAAGTACAGGCCTCTCTCATCTTTTTAAGTTGGAGAACTTGCACAATTGGTGGCTGACTAAATACTTTTTTGCCCCACTGTATTTGGTTAGAATTGAGAGAAGGATGAATGCAGCTAGTTTCCCTGTCCATACTATCCAATAGCAACCCAACTGCATAATGTTACCACCACCATGCTTCACTATAGGGAAGGTATTAGGCATGTTGTGAGCAGTGCTTGGTCTTCACCATGAACAGTGCTTGAAGTTCTGCCTGTAAATTAAGTTTTGTCTCATCAGACAGGATGCTCTTTTTCCTCTTGCTGTCCGAGACCTTTAAAGACTGTTAGTCAAGTTCCAAGCAGGAGTTGGCCTCTCTGCTGTATATGTCTGATTGATGGAGTGTGTGGGACACAAATTAGAATTATGGTTCACATAGTTATTTAGGATATTTTTTTTGCCATCTTAGAAGTATAAAAGGGTGAAAAGTCAAAGAAAATGACACATTTTATTGGTTAACTAAAAAGATTACAATATTCAAGCTTTCAAGGCAACTCAGGCCCCTTCTTCAGGCAAGAGATGCCTCGAAAGCTTGCATATTGTAATCTTTTTAGTTAGCCATTATGAATGTAGTGAAAAGTCAAGCAAAATGACACCTTTTATTGGCTAACACAGTACAACACCCTAGTACTACAAGTATAAAAGGGTTAATACATGTCAGAAACCTGTTCAGGCATATAAGAAAACCAGGTAAAGGTCAAGTGTACAACAAAGACAGGAATGTGCCAGGAGCAGGTTGATGTAATACACTAAATACATGATTAAGAGATTAGCAGATGTCCTATAAAGTGTAAATAATAAAAACTGGACAGGTGTTATATACACAGATGTTTCAAGGGTAATGTCTAAACTAAGAGGTACTGAGGAACAAGGGTATAATGTAGAAGGTCTTAATGGAGAAGGACTTTTAGTTAGGCTGGTTATGCTCAATGCTAAACACCTCATGTTTTTAACTAATCGGAGTATGATATGTAAGCTTTAATCAGCACTACTATGTAAATTCATTTATCAATAAGTGAGCTTCTGCTTTCATTTTGTGATCATTCCAACTATGCTGTAACAGACTGCTTTTGAAGAATGCTCCCTATAAGGCATTTTGCTGAGGAGTAGTTAAAATATGCAATGAGCAGTTTTTCTCCTGCCTGATTACTGATTTGTCATGTTAGAGGATAAGTTGCTTTCTTTAATTTTAAGATGATGCGTTCTGCCACAAGTATTGATGAGATGGTTGCCCTTTGGACAGGTTCTCCTGAAGCTATTTCAGAGTGATCATTGGGAACTTGTTCACGTTCGTGACCAAGGCCCTTCTTGCCTCATTGCCTAGTTTGGCTGGATGGCAATGGCCAACTCTAGGAAGAGTTCTGGTGGTTCCAAACTCAAACTTTTTCCATTTCACAATTTTTGATTCTATGTTGCTCCTTGGATTACAGAAAACTTTTACAAATGATTTGATCCCCTTGCCTTGACCCGTGCCTCACCACAGTTTGAGCAGAGTTCTACGGAGACTTCATGGCTTGTTTTAGTGACTTGACTGGACCTGTGTATAACACACAAGCCTTTCTAAACAATATCTAATCAGTTCAACTTGCCACAGGTAGACTCCAATCTAAGGTCTAGGAAGCTCTAGGAGGAATAAATGAAACCGGATGCACCAGTGCACAATTTGAAGTGTTGCAGCAAAGGGTCTGAGTACTTGTATCAATGAAGGAGTTCCATTTTTGATTTTTTTTAATAAACTAAGGGGCTTCACTCGACAACCCCCTGGTCTGCACTACGTGCCAGCCACTTCGCACCTCTACCGCTCGAGTATGTGGATTTCATTTTCACCAAACAACAAATCTTTTAATTCTCATGGATACGCCTCTTCATTGGGAAGAAACACTACTTTTCTCTGATGGCAACATGAATTAGACAATCTAGAAGTCTCTGACTTAAAGTTTAAATCCGAACAATATATTCGATCTTTTTTTGCTGTTCCGTTATTTCACAAAGTAATAATTTCCATTTGTTTGCACTAATGCGATTTTTAATATCATTTTTTTTTTTTTGAGACTTTCAAATTTTCGTACTTTCATTATCTCTGACCTGCTCTGCATGCGTATCGCGCCAATATTTTTGAACCTCTTTACGACGTTCTACTTTATCTTTTATTTCCACACCCTGCGATGTTAAATCTCTTGGCACAAAGTCTTGTCTTGTGTGACTTGAAAGTATCTCGTCCCAGGATTTTTTTATATAATACAGAGATTTGTAAAGCTTTCTGAAAACAGGTTTTTACTTTGTCATTATGGGTTGCTGTGTGTAGATTGATGGGCAAAAAAGGCAAACGTAGATTTAATTTTAAATGGATAACACAATAAATTGGGCAGAAAGTGAAGGGGTCAGAATATTTTTTGAATCTATTATAAATATTAAGCTATTTCAGTGTAATTTATTCAAGCTAATTATGTGTATTTTGCTAATATTATTCCTCTATGAATTTGTTGTGTTAATGTAGCATTATGGAATTGTTTTCGGCTGCATGATCCGCTTGTTATTTTTTTTTACACAACTTAAGTCAGTATTTAGCATTATTGTGTTCATTCAGTTTTAATGGTTTTTGTTAGTGAAAACCTA
This sequence comes from Erpetoichthys calabaricus, assembly GCF_900747795.2. Classification (NCBI taxonomy): domain Eukaryota; kingdom Metazoa; phylum Chordata; class Cladistia; order Polypteriformes; family Polypteridae; genus Erpetoichthys; species Erpetoichthys calabaricus. The sequence continues at coordinate 27,954,506 of NC_041398.2, forward strand.
ATGACCACAAAGCTGAGAGTGGACTGTAGCAAGTGCCGTGTTTTCATTGCCGAGTTGTCACTGACACGGTTGCTCAAAGCTGTGACTGTGCCAGTCTGAGGAAGATTTAAGTGCAAGAAAAAAGTTGCCCGGAACGACCGACTTAAATTTGGTGCTTTTCTTTAATATGTGCAATGGAGCTGGGGTCCTCAGTCATGGCTCTGAAGTGGCTACAGGTTTTCATACCAGCCAGTTTCCTAATTAGAACTCAGTCCTTGCTGATAAAGAAACTTCGTTTTTAACTATATGCCTTATTAGTGCTTTCATTCATCAAAGACAAATTTTAGTTAGTTTGTAGAGAGATCGTCAATTACAGTCCTGAACATCTGCTGTGGCTGCAGGTTTTCACTTCAACCAATTTCTTAATTAGATCCTATTTATTTACTACTAAAGCAGTATGCTTTTTGGGCTTAATTTTAGTTATCTTGCCTGTTAGGCAATTAAGTGTTCCGAATACTATTTTAGTTTTAGCAGTTGCATTTGTTTTAATTGTTGCCTGTTTTCTTAACCAGATATTTCTTAGTAATAAAATGCAGATAACCAATAAACCAGCAACTGTCCAGTTAACATGCTTCCTTTTAAACCTGTGCTTATGCACTATGAAGAGTCTGTGTTTAAAAAAAACTGTTTAGAAATAAATGAGAGGGGAACTGGAAGGAGCCTGAAGTTTTAAATCTGTTCCGGTCCACAAAACACATGGATAATGTTCTCAGAGAAGGAATCTCTGCAGTGCAATTACAATTTGTCTTGGAAGAATGAAAACACTAACACGCCAAATAGTTAAATACCAAGTTTCATTATCAGCAAGGACTGAGTTCTAATAAGGAAACTAGTTGGACGGAAAGCCTGCAGCCACTGTGGCTCTTTAGGATCATCCCTGAGGACCCCTGCAATAGAGGCTCTTTTTTTGTTCAGTGAGCATTAAGAATATTTTTTGTGCCATGTTTTCATAAAAGGTGCAGCTCAAAGCGTTATCCATATGTTTTGTGGTTCTTCCATTCTCTCTCATTTATTTCAAAACACTTTATTAACACGATACTTGCACAGGTTTAATTGGATGTACTTTAGCTAGAGAGTTGATGGTTCCTTTGTCATTTGCATCTCATTATTAACTGATGGCTAGTTAAGAAAACAGGCAGCAATTAAAACCTAAATGTAGTGGTTTAAAAATTAAACAATAGGCAGTTAAGGGTTTTGAATTGTAATTAGCAAGTTAAGTAATAGTAACATACATTTATTTTGCTTTATTAGCAATTAAAAATGTTCTAATTAAGAAACTGGTTAAAGTGAAAAGCTCCACCATTACAGACCCTTAAGACTGTAATTGAAGACCCCTGGCACTTCTCCTCTGTGTAATCGTTAACAATATAGTTCAAAACTGCATCTAGAAGCAATATGAGCACAAGAACCATGTGTTAGGAGCTTCATGAAATGGGGTTTCATGGCTGAACAGCTGTACACAAGTCAAAGATCACTATATGCAATCCCAAGCATTGGCTGGAGTAGTAGAAAGCATGACACCACTGGACTGTTGGGTAGTGGGAAATGTGGAGTGGTGAAATCATGATTTACTATCTGGCAGTCTCAATAATTAATTTGAGATTGGCATATATTAGGATTACACTATCATCTGGACTGCGTAGTGCATACTGTAAAGTTTGGTGGAGGCTGGCTAATGGCATGGTTTTGGCTTTGCCCCATGGTCCTAGTAAAGAGTATTGCTAATGTTACAATGTACAGAGACAATTTAGACAATTGTGCACTTCAGTGTGGTGAAGGCCAGTCTGTATAGAAGCATGACTGTGTCCCAGTGTGTACAGCTAGGTCTGTAAAGAAATGGAGAAACTTGAGTTGTCTGCACTCAACCCTGTTGAACTCCTTTGCGATGAATTGGACCACCGATCGTGAGCCAGGTCTGTCCTCACAAATGCTCTTTTGGTTGTATGGGCCCATATTTTCACAGACACACTACAAAATCTACAGTAGTGGGAAGAAGAATGGAGGCTGTTATAACTGCAAATTGGAGTTGGGTTAGCAGCTCTCTTTATTAATGCCCATGTTTTTGGAATGGTATGTCCAACAAGCTGATATAAGTGTGATGGTCAGGTGCACAGAGATGTTTGGCTACATAGTATTTCTCTAGCAGTAAATATTTGATCTTTTAGGTGCTTAAAAGCAAAAGGCCATTCACCAGTTCTTTTATACATCACTTTATGGAGATCAGAGATTGCAAGTAGGGATTGGTGGGGGCAGGTGGTTTGAAGTATAGGAAGGCTGAGAAACTGGCAGTGTGTTAAGAGTCTTTTAAAATCAATTTACAAAGAAACAGGCAGGGAATATAATGATGCTAATTCAAGTGAATGTGTTCAGATTTTCTCATTTTAATTAGGATTCCTGCTGCTGCATTTTGAGCAAGCTGCTTCTGATTTTTATATTTTATTGGTAGTCCAGAAAGGCATGCATTACCTTAATCAAGTTGGCTATAAATTAAAGTACATGTTAATTTTTAAGCATCATGTAATGATGTAAACGACCAAACTTATCTTGTGTTCTTTTTTTAAGTACTCAATCCAAAAATGTATATATTTTTTAATGTGTTATTTACCCCATGTAGGTTGTAGTGTTGGCTGAGAAAACCATGCTAATCTCGTGTTTTCCTGGAGAAATTATATGTTAAAGATCTATGGAATCCCCACTGCAACCAATTCACTGTAACCAAATTATGTAGAAAAACGTCCATTATCCATATGTATGATCAAAACAGACAAAATGTGCACATTTTTTAATTAAAATGTAATTTAGTTACTTCTTGAAAACCCAGTATTGAATGTCAACAAGAAAGATGTAATTCCCACAATACTGTGTGATTGCGTTTCTGTTCAGCCTGTACTTGTATTTATTTTGTAAGGAATGACAAAGGTTTTTAATATTAATGAACACTAAAAGTGTAATGTTTCATATAATTATCCACTGCAATTATTACTAAAATAGCAAAATGTAAGCTTTTTTTGTGAGATCAATCAATATAGATGAATCTTAGTGTTTTTGTGCTGAATTCAAATATCCAGTCAGATTTCATCTAGCATGCAAGGATTTTAAGTGACACACAATTAATTAAAATTTAAAATAAACATGTTTACTCAATATAGACATTTTGGGAATATCTCGCCTAAAAGTTAGAAGTGCACAATTTTCTGCTATACCTAACTTCAGGAATATCCTTCTTAAGGGTCCAGCGCTTTTCCATTTCAGAAATATCCTGATGAAACTGTTCATCATGCTTGTTGCTGACCACTCTGAAATTTCAAAAGAAAACATCCAATGGAGAATTCAAGAAATGAATTTTTAAAGATATCCCATGGCATTGTAAAAGATCCTCCACTATTTCTTGGTAGTTATCTGCCTTTTGATTCCCCCAAAAGTCCAACATGTTACTGCCCGCATAGCATACTTTTTTGCTCTACTAGAAAGTTATAAAATGTTCACAAATGGCAATAAAAACATTTTAATCCTGAATTTTACTCAAAAACTAGGTGTGATTTTTAAAAAAAAGTTTCTGAGTAAATTTTCTAAAATCCACATGAAAAATGCACTTTTAAAAACCTTTGTTATTCTGTGACGAAATCTTCATTGAGAAGTGCAATTTAACATTTGTCTTCTGCATTAGCCTTGCAATTTTTAAAACCATTCTAAAAATTATAATACAACAAAAATGTTTGCCAAAACTTAAAGAATATTGTTAACACTAGTGCAGTGGACCTGAGAGAGGTACAGAAAGACACTGTTATGAGGGAGTTTGCAATATGGACTTGCCTATTAAAAGAGGCTCCCTTTCATGAAACTCCTTCCTTCTTAGTTCCTTGCCCGTCTTCGTGCCGACAGGAATTGGTTCTAAAGCATTGGTAGTGAGAGGGGGATTTTATCTTGCACCCCACCTGAGCAGTGGGAAATTTCATATTGGAGCAGGCAGGAGTGGAATAATTCAAACTACCTATTTAAGTGAATCAGTTCATTTGATTAATTTAATTCATCACTATGATCTAGAGCTGAGAGTAGTAAAAATAACTAGGGGGGGGGGGGGGGGTGAATCGTACTGCAAATAAATACTCAACAATTTCTACATAATTATATATAATACTACAGGGTTACTCCCTGCTCGCTTCACTCTCCTACCCCCCCAACCTGCGCCACATTCCAGCCATGTCATATCTCTGCCACTCTTGTTGTGAAGTGGGGGGCTGAACACACCCCAAGGAAACGTGGTCGCTCCTCCGAAACCCCCTCTTAAATGGTGATACAATGGGAAACAAATAGGTTTTTTTTTTTTTTTTTTTTTTTAAACCTCCATTTTGCTTGATCAGCTACTGGCTTGCTGCTGCTGTGCTGTGTCATCTGCAATCTCAAGTGGAGCTTCAAACATTTAAAAGCCTGTACAGCAGCTGTCTTTGTCATCTACACTTTGTCTTTTATTTCTGGCTCCGGGTGTGGTTAAATCACTTGGCACAAATTGTCATCTCGCGAGGCGTGAGTTCTTGATATTTTTTTTAGTTTATAATTTATAAATGGAATAAGAATCTGAAAATCTAACATCACATTAAAGTAAAGATAAATTCTGAAAAGAGGAATACCAAACATATATACAGTGGGGCAAAAAAGTATTTAGTCAGCCGCCAATTGTGCAAGTTCTCCCACTTAAAAAGATGAGTGGCCTGTAATTTTCATCATAGGAATACCTCAACTATGAGAGACAAAATGAGAAAAAAAAATCCAGAAAATCACATTGTCTGATTTTTGAAGAAGTCTTCCCCCACCCCACGCCCCTCCTACCTTCGAATAATGACCAACCACGTTGACTCAACGTCGTTGAGGAATGGAGCAGAAACTCGCGTCGTAACGTGTGGCGTCCCCCTGCGCCTTACAAGAAATACTATGGGTCATCGTAATTGCGATATTTTCCCGTGTCAGACAGTTTGCCTTCGGCATGTGATTTGAGTAGATGGTGCTATCGGTGTAGCCGTGGAAAATGCCGGAAAGGAAGAAACGAAAGGTTGATTCAGAGTGCAAGAATTTTCAGGAGAAGTGGACAAATTTGTATTTTTTTGTACAACAAGATGAGAAACCACTGTGTCTCATCTGCAAGGAGACGGTTGCAGTATTCAAGGAGCACAATATTAAAAGACACTATGAAACTAAACACAAAACAAAGTATAATCAATGTGTTGGTTTGTCGCATGAAGAGAAGATTGCCAAGTTGCGTGAAGAGGTTGGTGGATTAACAAAACTGTTTAATAAAAGAAGAAAAGAAAACGAAGCAGCAGTTCGAGCGAGTTTTCGGGTTACTCACATATTGAGTAAGGAAGCCAAACCATTTTCCGAAGGTGAATGTGTGAAAAAGTGCATTCTTGCGGTGGTAGAAGAACTGTGCCGGAGAAAAAGAGTGCAATTGAGACTGTTAGTCTCGAATGACAATCACAAGATGAGTTGAAGATTTGGGAAGCGATCTTCTGCTGCAACTGAAGACGAAGGTGGGTCAATTTGAAATGTTTTCAATTGCTGCTGATGAATCTACAGATGTGACAGACACTGCTCAATTGTTGGTGTTTATTCGTGGTATAAACACTACTTTTCAAATTACTGAGGAGTTGGCGGCAATGAAAAGTATGAGTGGAACAATGGGGAAGACTTGTTCAGAGAAGTATCGCAAGTGATCGTGAACGTTCACTTCCCAAAAAGAAGAATGGTCCAACTTCTGAAGCTGCTGAGTGAAAAATTTTGAGGAGAGGTTTGCAGATTTCATTTGTTTGAAAATCCGTTTTCAGTTGACGTTCCCACTGCGCCAACTGATTTACAACTGGAACTGATCGAGTTACAATGCAATACGTCTCTGAAGGATAAATTTAGAGAAAAATCTCTTACCAGAGTTTTATGCTGAACTGTTACCAGTGAACTTTCCAAATTTGCCAAAGGAAGGACTGAAAATGACCATGGCGTTTGCGAGCACATACGTTTGTGAACAAACTTTCTCCGTGATGAAGAGAGCAAAAACCGGGTCACGTTCTCGCATTACAGTCGATCATCTTCATTCTGTGCCAAGGGTCAATGCGACAATTCTTCACCCAAACATTCCGAAACTGGTTTCTGAAAAACAACTGCAGACATCGCACTAATAAGATAAGCATCGGATGGTGAGTCCACCAATTTATTGATTTTTCATTTCTTTTCTCACGTTTCGGTAACTAGAATAATTTTAAATATCCATATTTAATTTTCGCATACGTTGTAGCCCGCGAAATTCACAGAAAAGTCAAGTTTGGCCCCCATATTATGAAAGGTTGGGCACCACTGGTTTTAGACATTTACTTTGTCCAGGGTAAAAGTCATTATTTTTCCAACGATGTTAACAGACCTCAAAGTATTTCATTTTCTATTGACTATATCACAGTTCAAGTGAGTCACAAGTTCACATACACTTCATTAATATTTGGTAGCATCGCCTTTAAATTGTGTAACTTGAGCCAAACATTTTGGGTCGCCATCCAGAAGCTTTTTACAATATGTTGCTGGAATTCTGGCCTATTCCTCCGGACAGAACTGCTGTAACTGGGACAGGTTCTTTAGAACTCCTTGCTTGCACACTCTTTTTTAGTTCTGCCCACAATTTTCAGTCGGATTGAGGTCGGGGCTTTGTGATGTCCACTTTCATACCATGACCTAGTTGTCCCAAACCATTTTGCCGCAAAAGGTATGTTTGGGGTCATTGTCCATTTGGAAGACCTGTTTGTGACTGAGCTTCAAGTTCTTTGCTGAGCTTTTGAGATGTTCCTGCATTCCTTCCTCATGATGCCATCTATTTTGTGAAGTGTATCAGTCCCTCCCATAACATGATGCTCCCACTCCTATGCTTGATGGTTGGGTTGGTGTTCTTTTGGCTTGCAAGCCTCACCCTTTTTCCTCCAAACATAACTGGTCATTAGGACCAATCGGTTTGACACTTTGATTCATCAGACCAGAGGATGTTTCTCCAGGAGGTAAGATCTCTGTCCCCATGTGCCATTGCAAACTGCAGTCTTGTCTTTTTTTATGGAGGCTTTGGAGCAGTGGCATCTTCCTTGATGAGCAGCCTTTCAGATTATGTTGATATAGGATATGGGATACATGTCTACCTGTTTCCTCCGGCATCCTCACAAGGTCCTTTGCTTTTGTTCTGGGATTGATTTGCACTTTTCGTGTCAAAGTACGTTCATCTCAAGGAGACAGAATGTGTCTCCTTTCAATGCGGTATGGCGGCTGTGTGGTCCCCTGATGTTTACACTTGTGTATTACTGTTTGGACGTGGAACCTTCAGGCATTTGGAAATTGTTCACTAGTATGAACCTGATTTCTGGAGGTCCACAATTATATATTTATTTTTTCTCCTGAGGTCATGGCTGATTTCTTTAGATTTTTCCATTATGTCAAGCAAAGAGACAATGAGTTTGATGGTAAGCCTTAGCATACATCCACATGTTGACTCTAATTAGGCTAATTGGCTCTCAGGAGCTAATTGCCTAAAGGCTTGACATCATTTTCAAGAATTTTCCAAGCTGTTTAAAGGCACAGTTAACAAAGTGTATGTAAACTTATGAGACACTGGAATTGTGATATAGTCAATAAAAAGTGAAATACTCTAAGGTCTGTGAACATTGTTGGAAAAAATTACTATCTGCACAAAACAGATGTCTTAAATGATATGCCAAATTTACAATTTGTTAGTATAAAACCTGTGGAGGGGTTTTAAAAATCACTATAAGTGTATGTAAACTTTTGTCTTCAACTGTATTAAGGTAAAAAATAAAATCAATATCTTTTGGTTTGGCTGTTAGTAAACAAACAAATGTTTACAAAATATTGCATTTGTATTCTTATTGGTCTAACTTAAAATATAGACTGTATGTTGTATCAGGGAAAAGGATTGTAATTGGGAGAGGCAACTGATAAAAGTACATAATTCCCATCAAGCAGTAGGTATATACTAGGGATGATGGTAGAACACAGTAATCAATAGTCACAATGTTTTGTACCAACCTAAGTAGGATCTCATCTAAGACCAAAGGATCAGCATTTTCTTCTCAAATAACCTGGATAACAGTTTCATTCCCTCACTGGGTTATAGCCTTTTTCTTAGTTTTCTTCTCATTGTAGATTATGATTAGTCTTGGAGCATTTCCAAAAGACAGATTTTCTGTTTTTATCTAGACCCTTCTCTGAGAAATATAGAGGTCCTAAAGATATGTATGGTGCTGCCAGAAACTTAAAAGTGCAATGTTTATTTCTTTCCACACCCCTCCTCAAAAATCTTTTAAAACTACACCTGTTTTAATCAGTTTCGCTATTGCAAAATTCCATGCAATAAGCAGTGTAAAAATAACAAATAATACATAAGTAAACAAATAAATGAATGAATAGAGCAATATTATAAAAAAATGATTGAAAATAATGAACGTTAGTGATTTTATATTTTAAAAAAAACAAAGGCAAAGACAAACTAGAAGCACTTTAAGCATGAGCCAAAGGAGGAACCCTGGCAAGATCATAAACACTATCATTCCATGTTTGCCAGTGAACACTTAGGAACCTGCCTTAACTGATGCAGCTTGTCTTCAAAATCCTCAAAGCACGGGCTTCAAGGCCAAAAATTAGGAACAGGCTTCAAAAGTTCAAAATTCTCTGAAAATGCACAAAAATACTAAATAATTAGTAATTGTAACAATATAAGCAAAAAGTGCATAAAACCAAAAAGCACTTGAAAAATAGGGAATGAACACTAACTATTAACATAACACTTGTTTTTGAAATGTTATTTTATTTATTCTGTTTATGTTCATTTAATTTTATGTTATGACTTATATTAAATATTTTGAAATTTTATATTATGCTTGGGATAAAGCTGGTTTGGAAAACGTATGGATAGATGAATATATGCTGTAGTTTTATGTGGAGCCCAAGGGGGCAGGGCCACTTAATCATGTATTTGAGGTATTGGCCCTAACAAGTATGCAAGGTAAATCTGCTTTGGCATTTTCTTATTAATCCATTTCATTAAGTAATTGTCCAACATTAACTCCGTCGGAAGACGGACGACATTAACTTCAGTGCAATTTTGGTCACCATATTACAAAAAAGATATAACGGCACTAGTGAAAGTCCAAAGAAGAGTGACTAGGCTGATTTTGTGTCTAAAAGGTATGAAGAGAGATTTAACATCTATTTGCTTAAAGTGAAAAGGTTCAAAGGTCACCTGATAGAAGTGTTTAAAATCATGAAAGAAATTAATACAGTGGATTAAGGCTATTATTTTAAAATAAACTCTTTAACAAGAAGATGGGGACACAGTTGGAAATGTGTTAAGCGCTGATTATGCACTAATGTTACACAGTTTTTGTTCACTCAAAGAACTACAGACGTATATAATAAATTACCGAATAGTGTACTGGAAATCTGGAGTTTAGGACCTTCAAATCTCAATGTTATGTTATTTTGGACAATTTAGGTGATTAGGATACATATGATTGTTGAGCTGAATTGCCTGGTCTCTTCACAACTTTTCTAATATTCTAACTAAGGGTAACTTATTTTTGAACCTGAATAGTGTTTGTTGCATTGATGTTTTCTTACAAAACACTAACTGGCGAGTCATTAAACTTCAATTAGGAAGTAAACAGTTCTGATTAAATATGCACGTTTGTCATTAAAAAAACATAAATGATCACACAAGAAGTAATGGACTTTTAAACTTTAAACAGGACTGTATGTTGCCACAGTGGTTTGATGCAGTGGTGAATGATCTGTTGGTTTTATGGCTTGTTAGACTGTCTGTCCCAAAGAAAGGGTGTTATAGGGTGCTTGGATAGTTCTTTATCTTATTAGTCTGCTGTTTCTTCCATTTGATTCATTTGATTCATGATCTTTAACACCAGATTTTTATCTATCGATCTTATCCTACCAACAATAGTAAAACTAATATCTGTCTGTCTGTGTAATCCATATTACTAACCGAGAATGCTAAACCGGATGATGGACACAGGCACATCCGGCAATGGGCCGTAGCTGCAAAAAGACGTACTGCGCAGGCGCAAAAAGAGTCCGCGAGAGTCGGCAGGGAGGAGCCGAGAAAGGCGGACAAAAGAGGGCGAGAGAGGCGGATGAGGGGCCGCGAGAGGCGGACAAGACCACAGAAAAAAGGAGTGAGCACAGGAAAAATGGAGAAATGAGGAAACGCAGGCAAAGCACGAAACACATTGCACACGAGACTAGACCCAAAAAAAAAGAGAGGCTCGCGCACAACAGCAAGGCACCCCCCCCCCCCCCCCCCCCCCCCCACAGGCACCGGACGGGACACACACCAAGAGGGGGATTCAACAAGCCCATGGAACACAAAAAAAAGAACACAAAACCACCCCACAGACCCTACAAGCAAGGGACGGGACACACACAAACAGGGGGATTCAACAAGACACAGGAACACAAAAAGAAAGAAGACGCTCGCGCGACAACAATCCTCAACCCCCCCCACACACACATCCATAAGAAGTGATACCCTAAGCCACATATTCTACAGTGAACATCAACACCTTCACACTAGACAGCATAGGTGTCAGCATTGGTGGATCTCCGTACAATAAAGCACTATTAACCGTTCAACTGCAGAAAAGGAAACATATTAACAGTGACTGCGATCCTCCTTATTACTTATCCATAATAGATGGCTATGCAGCATAGGTGGATCTCATTACAATAAGGCACTATTAACCGTTCAACCGCAGAAAAGGCTCCATATTAACAGTGAGTGCAATACTCCTTATTACTTATCCATATTTCTAAAAGAAAAAATGACTCGACTCCAAAAACGCAAAGCTCAACTAAAGCTTCTAACTAACGATGTACCTAAAAGTAAAAACTTTATGAACTGCATTAGATCCTACAATAGTTCATTTAATATGCACAAATCTACATCCTAGATCCACATGACGCAAACTATCAATCAAAGTGCTGCATCGCAACAGGCACAGATTCAAAACGAAACACCTCCCGTCTCAGACATACGTTAATGGCAGCGAAGGCTACAACGGGCTTCTCACACAGCACAAGCAAATCGATTACAGCTCCAAAACAACACGTCCCAAATACTACACATGCAACAACGCGCCTCTCAAACGGCACAAGCAAAACATACACCAGGAAAATTCATTCGGATTAATGAATGTCATTTACAATCATTGTCATTCACTTCACTTCCCTGAAGAAACAACTGGCAATACAAGTTATACATTTACACGTTGTTGTCAAAAGGGTCAAATTAGACTGCCTTCTTTACATTCATATACTGAATATCTACAGAAGCTTATAACTGACGATGTACCTGAAAGTGAAATCTTCATCAACTACATTAGATCCTACAAATCAGAATCCACTATGAACATTGACGGTGGCACTGCACGTGACATCCGTCTTGAAAAAATGTTGTTTATTGATGAATGTTCAATGGCATGAACAAACGTTTATGAATAATAATAATCGATTTGGAGGAAAGGTACTTTTATGAGGAGGAGATTTTAGACAGTGATTAGCTATTCTTCCAGATGCCATGCACTCAGCTATTGTTCAGTGCACCTTAAAATACGCAGACAATTGGCATTGCTTTCAAAAGATACAGTTAGTAAAAAAGATACGATGTCCAGAACCAGATCGTAACAATTGCTTATTACAACTGAGACATGGTACACTCACCAATACAGATGGACTTCAGCCACATATTATTACAATTCCTCAAGCCTTTATCTGCGACGACTTAGTTACAGAGAGATTTGGAACAGCAATCTCATTAGACCAAATGCCCCTTTTAACACAACGCACTATATTATGTCCAAAAAATATTAATGTGGAAAACATAAATACCCAAGTCATTCCATTACTTCCTGGAGAGACACAACTCTTTCGAAGCTCTGACAAACTTGACTCTGATCACAACAATAACCATCTTAAATGACCTTACAAGTTCTGAGCTGGAATTACCTTTTACACTTAAACGGCGTGTACAAAGAAATTTTCCAATAAACCTTTACACTGTGCCACACACTTTATTGTTTGCTTTCTATTTGCATCATCTACACCGTCACACTATTCTATATCTCATTCATACATCACGCTCTTTGTCATTCCCAACACCAGGGGTTGGCGAGCGAAGCGAGCAGGGGGCGGAGCCCCCTAGTTAAGTAACTAAGGGAGAAGTTTCAATTTAGAGTTGTTCTACTAACTAATTCCTGTGACTGAAGAGAGGTGACATGTTGCACAATGAATAGTGCATACAAGTAAGCATTTTACTATATTCTGCACACATGACAATACTGACCCTATAAACCCACTAAAGTGAGATGGTTCTGATTCTAAGTATTAAACAATTCACGGTGTGTACAAAAGCATTCCGTTTCTTTTACTGTGATCTGTGTGAATCACCTGTGTATGCTGTATTCACCGGTTGGGAGTGGGAAGTGTTGGCACTGATTTTCTTTGGAGACAGGAATGACTCAAAAATACCAGGGCTACCGTTTACTTTTAAATTTCTATGTAAATGAATAAGATAAAATATAAGAATATAATTCAGAATGTTTGGTCAGATTCTAAAGATTTTCTGTTCTTTCGCAGAGAAAATGAAGGAGCAGCCCTCAAACTGAAGAGATTATCTCACAATGAGATTCTGACTGAATCCAGTGCAGACCTAAATTCTGAAAAAGGAATCTTAGAACACTGGTCTGGTGCAGTAACCAAGAAGAGAGAGACGCCACATTGAACATGGCCTTCCATGAAGAGGATGACATGGAGCAAAAAACAGTCCGAATCAAAGAAGAGGAGTGTGAATGGGAATCTTTTCTCATTACGGATGAGATTCTGTGCATGAAGCAGGAAGACAGTGAGTGGGAGATAGATGATATTCCAGAGGATTCTGAACATGTGTCTGTCAGCCTTAAAATACAAAATCACGAAGCTGTAAATAATTTTAAAGAAGCAGTGTCGTCGGAAAATGGCCTCTGCTCAAGAACATGCAGGTGCTGCTCTCCCCAGCAGCATTTGGTCCATGTGAAGTCTGAATTTCTGGAGCCTGAGGATAAGAATAATGAAGGAAAGTGTTGCAGGAGAGAAAAGCAAGAACAAACCTTATCTGCTCTGCAGACAGTAAAATGTAAGTTTTAAAAAAAAAAAAAAAAAAGCATTTTGCAATTGCTTCTTGATGGTAGGCAGCACCAGCTCATTTTATTCCTATTTTTTCCGAATCTGTGTGAGTGTATGTATGTTCGTGTGTGTATATTATATATTGTGGACCACCTGGGTGCGTACAGTCGCCCTAACTCAACACACAGACAGGCAGAGACACAAATGCAGCACACAACACACTTTTATTTGCAGCTGGGAAGCACTTCTTCCATGCTCCCCAGAGCACAACACAGCAGAAACACCAATGTACATTTCACAGTCCTTCTCTTCATCTCTTTCTTTTCTTTCCACCTCCTCTCCTCTTCCAGCAAGCTTCATCCACCTCCTCCCGACTCTGGCTTTCTGAGTAGTGGCGGCTGACTCCTTTTATAGGACACTTGAAAGCCCTCCAGGTGTCCAACAACCTTCTTCCGGCAGCACTTTCAGATGTGACAGAAGCTGCCAAGCAGTGCTTAGTAAACTTGCAGGCGCCACAAGCCCCAGCAGGGTTGAGCTTCCATGCTTCAAGCCTGTGGCCCTGCTGGAAGCCAGGGGGGCACCCTCTAGCATTCCAGGGTAGATAATGTCCTGTATATGCTGTCCCCAATTCCTTCCATTATCAAGGCGTCCCAGCCATCTGCTACAACATTTTTTTTATATATATATCGGATGGCAAGGCTTGACATTTTCACTAAAAACATTGTCTAGAGATATTTTCTCGAGACTCGTATGCCAGCGATATGGCTAAGATTTGGTATCACCAGTGTTTTCTTATGAAAGCCAGTGGAGAAGCAAGCACAGGTGGTGGGTCCACGTCCTCTGCGTTGGGGTAATTCTTAAGAGTTAGCTGGCACCTCTCCAAGTTCACGAATATAGCAAAGCTCTTAGGGAGTCTTCAGGTTGTTTTTTTTTTCCCCAAAGACAACACACAGCTAGTATGTAACATACACACACATTCTCTCTCTCTCACTTATGAGAAGACCATTTAAATTTTCTTATGAAATGAATGACCCAGTTATGATGATAAAATACATCTAGAAACAGATACATTTCTCGAATACTAGTGGCATACTTCTCAACTGGAGTAGTAATTTTGAACTGCCACCTTAATTCTGCAGCAGCAAGTCATAAAGAACAGTGCAGGAGATATGCAGATGATGGCAGTTATTTTCTTAAAGGAGATTGATAATGTAATCAGTTGAAATTAAAAAGTACAGCAATGGGAGATTTCAAAATTAAGTGCAAAAGTGGTTTTGCAGTGCTATATTTTAGGATGTATAGTTATTGTTGTTCTTTGTACAAAGTACTGTGACACTTTCAATTGCATATAAATAAAGATGCAACACATCACTACACTTTGGTGCTGTAATTAGTGAGTAGAACTACTTGACTGCAAAACGTCTGCATATCTTACCTGAAAACTTTCAGCACACAAGTTACAACATAAACTGCCCTTGAGAGACATAGTAAGATTTGCAGTTAAATAAAAAGCACTGTACAGTAGATAGGTGGAGAGAGACAACCGTATATAAAATAATAAAATGCTTTGCATAAAAGACAATAACATTAATTCAGTTTATTTTCTTTTATACACATGGCATTGCCTTTTATACATTGTGCACATGCATGTACAATGATACTGATGGCAGCTGGCAATGTCTTTATGAAATAACATAAATTTTGTTTCTGTATGGTTCAGTATGTATGTAAGCAGTAAGGTGCGCCCATTGGAAATGTCAAAACTCCACCCACAATGGCCACTGAGAAGAAACAAGCCAGTAGGAAATACACCCTTGCCTCAAGAAAATAGTACAGAAAATCTGTGACAAATGTGTTACTTTTGTTGTCACAAGCATGCCTCAGAAGCGTTGAAGGTACATTTTCTTAAATCAAACCTTTGCTGCTTCAAAATGGAAGTGTTCAGTAAATTTTAAAGTTTTGGAATTTGGACCCCAGTACCCTTCACTTCAATTTTAAAGTGCATAAGCAGGCTAGGGTGTGTATGTATGTATATTTGTGTGTGTGTGTGTGTGTATATATATATATATATAACCATATATACATACACATACACAGTCAATAAATGGACGCTTGAGGGCGCTGTTGCCCCGCGAAACCCAACGGACAGACAGATGCAGACACTGGTTTAAAAGCACCAAGAAGTATTTTAATTTTCTTCAATACAGTGCCTCTAAAGCACCACATCCACCACAATACATAAATAATCAATAATACACCTCATCAGTTCTTAAGCAGCCTGGAAGTACTGTGGGCCTCTGTCCTCCTGACTCCGAAGTATTTCCGGGTTGTAGGGAAAGTAGGAGTCCCCAGGTCCTTTTATGAGCTCCCCCTGGCGGCACCCAGCTGGGCTGAGGAAAAAAACTCCATGTCCCAGGATGCCCTGAGGGAATCTGGGGTACAGCTACCATCCAGGGATGCTGCCACCTAGCGTTCTGGGGGAGGCAGTGTCCTGAAAATTCTGCCTTCCTCCATTCTTTCAGTTCAGGGACATCCTGGCCGGATTGAGCTGCCGGCCGTTTATCAACAATGGTAACCATACAACAATGATAATACACAATGCATATATAATAAATAATACTTAAAACTAAAAAGTTTTTTAACAAAAATTTCAAAATGACAAAGACCACAGGAGAAATAACTAAAAAACGGAAATGATGTAAAAAAGGGAACAAATCCTGACAGAAACATAAGACACTGTCCTCAGACTATATAATGCACTGATGACACCACACCTAGAGTTCTGTGTGCAGTTGTGGTCACCACACTACAACAAAGACATAGCAGCACTTTATACACAGTAATGTGCAAAAGTTTTAGGCAGGTGTGAAAAAATGCTGTAAACAAAGAATGCTTTCAAAAATGGAAGTGTTAATCATTTATTTTCATCAATCAACAAAATGCAGTGAATGAACAACAGAGAAATCTAAATCAAATCAATATTTGGTGTGACCACCCTTTGCCTTCAAAACAGGATCAATTCTTCTAGGTACACTTGCACACAGTTTTTGAAGGAACTCGGCTGGTAGGTTGTTCCAAACATCTTGGAGAACTAACCACAGATCTTCTGTGTATGTAGGCTTCCTCACATCCTTCTGTCTTTTCATGTAATCCCAGACACACTCAATGATGTTGAGATCAGGGCTCTGTGGGGGCCATACCATCACTTCCAGGACTTCTTGTTGTTCTTTACTCTGAAGATAGTTCTTAATGACTTTGGCTGTATGTTTGGGGTCGTTGTCCTGCTGCAGAATAAATTTGGGGCCAATCATATGCCTCCCTGATGGTATTGCATGATGGATAAGTATCTGCCTGTATTTCTCACCATTGAGAACACCATTAATCCTGACCAAATCTCCAACTCCATTTGCAGAAATGCAGCCCCAAACATTCAAGGAACCTCCACTATGCTTCACTGTTGCCTGCAGACACTCATTATTGTACCGCTCTCCAGCCCTTCGACGAACAAACTGCCTTCTGCTACAGCCAAATATTTCAAATTTTGACTCATCAGTCCAGAGCATTGCTGCCATTCTTCTGCACCCCAGTTCCTATGTTTTCGTGCATACTTGAGTCGCTTGGCCTTGTTTCCATGTCGGAGGTATGGCTTTTTGGCTGCAACTCTTCCATGAAGACCACTTTTGGCCAGACTTCTCCGGACAGTAGATGGGTGTACCTGGGTCCCACTGGTTTCTGCCAGTTCTGAGCTGATGGCACTGCTGGACAACTTCTGATTTCGAAGGGTAATAAGCTTGATGTGTCTTTCATCTGCTGCACTAAGTTTCCTTGGCCGACCACTGCGTCTACGATCCTCAACGTTGCCCGTTTCTTTGTGCTTCTTCAAAAGAGATTGAACAGCACATCTTGAAACCCCAGTCTGCTTTGAAATCTTTGTCTGGGAGAGACCTTGCTGATGCAGTATAAATACCTTGTGTCTTGTTGCTGTGCTTAATCTTGCTATGACATGAAACTGTCTTCCACAACCTCACCTTGGTAGCAGAGTTTGGCTGTTCCTCACCCAGTTTTAAGCCTCCTACACAGCTGTTTCTGTTTCAGTTAATGACTGTGTTTCAACCTACGTGTGACATTGATGATCATTAGCACCTGTTTGGTAGAATTGGTTGATCAAACACCTGACTATAATCCTACAAAATCCCTGACTTTGTGCAAGTGTACCTATAAGAATTGATGCGGGTTTGAAGGCAAAATGTAGTAACCCCAAATATTGATTTGATTTAGATTTTCCTTTTGTTCGCTCACTTTGCATTTTGTAAATCGACAACAATAAACAATCATTTATATTTTTGAAAGCATTCTTTGTTTACAGTATTTTTTTCACACCTGCCTAAAACTTTTGCACAGTACTGTGTATATGTGTGTGTGTGTGTGTGTATATATATATATATATATATATATATATATATATATATATATATATATATATATATATATATATATATATATAATATGGATAGTGTGTTATGTATCTGTCAGGTTTTGTTCACTTCTTTTAGATCCTTTCTGTTTTTTAGTTATTTCTCCTGTGGTCTTTGTAATTTTTGTTAATACTTTTTAGTTTTAAGTATTATTTATTATATATGCATTGTGTATTTTGTATGGTTATCATTGTTGAAGTCTCAACTGCTGTGTAGGTCCCTAGAATTTGGATAATTATGTAAGTACTGTTTGGGTGTTTTGCTACAGTCTTTGTGGATCCTGAATTCTGGATTATGGACTGAACTTGTTTGCTTTTGGCAAACCAACAAGGCCTTGTTTTTGCATGTTCCCTGTCTGGCCATTTTTTTCTTTTTTAATTATTTAAAGAACATTTAAAGACATTTTTTTGTATCTTGTATAATTTAGAATTTTTAATGCCTGGACCCCTTTTTGGCCCTGTTCAGGCAGTGAAGCCTGCCTTTTGAACTTGGTGCCAGGCTGTCCGAGGCGAGGCCTGTATCCGAGAGAGAGCCGTAAAGTCCTGGTTTGATTTTTGTTAATTATGACACCTGTTCACCTTATTTTATGCAGAAGGTTTATGGTTATCCTCTCTCTTGAAGAACATCTTTGTTTATTGTGAGCTGTCATTTTGGGTCTGTGCAGGCCAGGCTACCTGGAGTGAGGCCTGTTTTTGAAGCAGACTAGTGAAGTAGTGAATTCTTTCATTTATTTTGAGACCTGTTCACCCTATCTTGTCAGTTTTTGCTGCAGAATCAAAACACAGCAGCCCTCGATTTATACAATTTTTTACAGTAAAACTTAACATTTGCTTTTTTAAAAAATATCGCTTCTGCATATTGCTCAGGCAGTGAGAATGTTACATCAACCTAAACCCCTGAATCCTTCTAGGTTAGAGTCTCATTTTGTTTTGATGTTCCTTTTGCCCACATGTGGCTCTTTCCACTTTTCTTCCTAAGATTGCAGTTTCCCAGTTTTTGGCCAGTTTTGAATATTGTCCAGGTCTTTATTATATTTGCTGCATCCTTGGCAACTGCTGTACCACCAAATTTACTGCCATATGTACATTTCACAAGTTCACTAATTATGCTGGAATCTGTGTTTTTAATATGAATTGGAATAAGTAGGGGCCAAGAACAGACCCCTGAGGGGCTGGGATAATGACCTCACTCCATGTAGAGCATCCTCCTGTTATCTGTGATTCCTTTCCCATTACTCTATTCTGTCATTTAAACTGATTACATTCCCAATGTCCCTGAAGAAACCAGGACTGTCATCATCTCTATCCTTCCTGCACCATTATTTACCTGGCAGCTTAAGTACCTAATTGGTATTCTAGAAGTTTCTCTGTTCCTTTACAAACTTTCAAGATAACTGTGTTATTAATTACGTAAGAAAGTATGAACTGGCTTGCAGAATCCTGACGTTAATTACTGCTAGCATTTTGTTAAAATAGATATGATAAACACACGCAGATGTAAACAAGACCAGGTTAGATGGTCAGCTGCTGGCTCCTTTGTCATTTGCATCTCATTGTTAATTGGCAGCCGGTTAAACCAAGAAGCAATTAAAGGCAGGAACTGCAGCTGTTTAAGGCAAAAAAGCAATTAAGCATTTGAAATCTTAATGAGCAAGTTCACAAAAATATGGCGTGAGCAATAAGGGCTTCAGTAACAGTAATTGGCTTCTAATTAAGAAACTGGGCTGGAACAAAATGAAAGCCTGCAGCCCCCTAGGACCACAAAAATGAGTCAATTAACTGTTTCAGTTTTCTAATTTTAATTGACTTTTATTGCAGCTCAATCCAGTGGATATGACTTCATCAGGTTTGCTTTCAAAGCAACCGCTTCTTTCTTGTCCTGGCTGCCTTCCTGATTGCAACTACATGCCTTAATGACAACCCTTTCATTTTTGGATTCAGTTAATGTTATGAGGAGGGTGATGCCCATTTCTGCATAATCAATAAATAGACAGGTAATGAGATTCGTTAGATTGCATATGTATATTACAAGAAGCCCAGCACACTTTTGTGTTTAGTAAAGGATTAAAATATCAGTCACTTTTGTTCTCTCTTTAGTTCAGCCAGAATGTATCATTTACATACAGTTTCTAGTACAAGACAATATAATTAAAAATAATTATCACAATGAAACAGTGTTTTGGATGACACTGATAATTCAAGTATAATGTGAGAATTAATACTGCATGTGCCCAGATGGGTGATTTTCAATTAAAGTACAACAAACAGAATGCACAAAGAGTCAAATGGTGGCAGCAAAGCATGAGTTTTATTTGAAACAAATACATGAAAATGTATCAAATATATAGAGTTTTATATCTTCATATTGTGCTGTGAAGAAGTATTTCCTCCTCCCTGATGTCCTCTGTTTTTTGTATATTTGTCACAGTTGGTGTTTTTAGATCTTCAGACTGAATGTAATATTAGGTAGTTGTAGAAACAGTTGAATAATGTACAGCCTTGTGAAAAAGTACAGCCCATGAAACACTGTATTTTGTAACACTATCAAGATATAATTTTCATTTAAACAATATCTTTAGATAAAGGTGATTGTAATTGGAAATAAAATACTAATTTATTCAATGATAAATGAACAGATATGCAATTTCTGACTGTGTAAGTACCCCCTTGGCTCGAATAGCTGGTATTGCCCCCTCAAGTAGAACTGTCTAGGAGGCTCTGATATTGACTGGAAGAAACTTTCCTCCCTCCCCCATTCTGAATTCTTTTAACACTGTGTGATGTTTGAGGGGTGTTTTGCATGAATAACAACAACAACATTTACTTATATAGCACATTTTCATACAAATGATGTAGCTCAAAGTGCAGGATGAAGAAAGGGGTGGGGGGGGAGACAAAATATCCATCCATCCATTTTCCAACCCGCTGAATCCGAACACAGGGTCACAGGGGTCTGCTGGAGCCAATCCCAGCCAACACAAGGCAGGAACCAATCCTGGGCAGGGTGCCAACCCACCACAGGAGACAAAATATAAAAAATAAAATTAGGCAATATTAATTAACATAGAATAAAAGTAAGGTCCAATGGCCAGGGAGGACAGAAAAAATATGGAAAAAAAAAAAAATCTGCAGGGTTTCCGAGACCACGAGATCATCCAGCCCACTCTAGGCATTCTACCTAATATAAATGATCTCAATCAGCCCTCCTGGTTTTTAGGTTTCACATGGAAGAACTTGATGATGATGGTCATGTGGACTTCTGGCCTTTAATCCATCAATGTAGGGATACCGTGGTGCTTTGATCGGGTAGTGGTGGCGCAGATCACCACCACAGAAAACCGGAAAAAAAACAGCAAAGTAGAGGTTAGTATGGATTTCTGAGCCACCATGAATGATAATGATAATTAATGCAAATGCAGAATATCAGGATTAAGCTAAAATGAAGCTATGAGAAAGCCATGTTTACAATAATGGGTTTTTAGCATTTTTTTTTTTTTTAATTTTTATATATATATATATATATATATATATATATATAAGTGCTCCACGGTATCAGCCTGGCGAATTTCTCAGTAAGCTATTCGATTTTAGGTGCATAACAGCAGAAGGCCACCTCACCACTTCCTTTAAGTTTAGCTCTTGGAATTATAAGCAGACACTCATTAGAAGATCTAAGGTTATGATTTGGAGTGCAAGGTGAAAGACATTCTGAAATATAGAATGGAATGAGATTATTTAAGGCTTTGTAAACCATAAGCAGTATTTTAAAGTCAATTCTAAATGACACCGGTAACCAATGTAGTGACGCTAAGACTGGTGTGATGTGCTCAGATTTTCTTTTCCTAGTTAAGATTCTAGCAGCTCCATTCTGCACTCATTGCAATCGATTGATGTCTTTTTTGGGTAGTCCTGAGAGGAGTGTGTTACAGTAATCTAGTCGAATAAAAACAAAGTGTGAACTAATTTCTCAGCATCTTGCAGTGTTATAAGAGGTCTAACTTTTGCTATATTTCTTAAGTGAAAAAATGCTGTCCTAGTATCTGATTTGACCCGAATTTTAAATTGCATATTAGAGTCAATAGTTGCCCCCAAATTCTTTACCTCCGTCTTGACAAGTTTATTTCTAATATCCTCATTATATCCATTTTTGCCAATCACTAAAATTTCTGTTTTCTCCTTATTTAGTTTGAGAAAATTACTACTCATCCATTCAGAAACACAAGTAAGACATTTTGTCAGTGAATCAAGAGAATAGCCTATTTCAAATCTCTCTACAGCATCTCGATGGGATTCAGAGCCCTGCCTTGACTTGGCCATTCCAGAACCCTCTTCTTTTCAGTTGTTACTTGGTGGATTTACTGGTATGTTTAGGGTTGTTGTCAAGTTTCAGTTGAGCTTTATTCTTCTTAAAGATGGCCTCACATTATCGTCAAGCATCCACTGGTATAACAAAGAATTCCTAAGGAATTCTGTGATAGTGAGCTGCCCAAACCCTGATGTAGAAAAGCAGGACATTTCCCCCACCATGCTTTATACTTGATAGCAGGTTCTTCTGTATTGTGGCCAGACAACTCTGTCTTGGCCTCATCTGTCCAGAGTTTATTATTACAGAAGTCCTGGGGCATCATGTATAACGCAGTGCGTAGAACTCACACTATAACATGGCGTAAGCACAAAAGCGGGATTTTGCGTACGCACAGAAAAATCCAGATGCAGGAATCTGTGCGCACGCATACTTTCACGTTCTTCCACTACATAAATCCCGATTTGCGTGAAAAGTAACGCACGTGCACGCGCCTTCTGTCCCGCCCCAACTCCTCCCAGAATTACGCCTCTTTGAATATGCAAATCAATATAAATAGCCTTCTGTGAAAAGACAATGGGAAAAGCACGGGAGAAAATATAAGAATTTCAGCGAATACCAAGTGGAGGCAAAGGAAAAACGTACTATTTGTTGGTTTAAACCGTGGTATAATCAATAAAAGGAAGCTGATCGAGTGACAGAGTGTCGGAGAAACTCGAAGGCTCAACTTCACAAAGTCGCACAGTGCCCGAAATAAAAAAGAAATCACATATCAAAGTCGCCGTGAAAAAGCGAGTCGTAGCCCACCGTCTGAGTGTCATATGAAAGCTTATTAGGGTACAGACAAAAAAAAGGCACACAGTGGGGAAAAAAGCACGAAATGTCAACTTTAATCTCGAAATTTCCACTTTAATCACGTAGTTTATTTTGCCATTAAAGTAGAACATCATAAACTTCATCTTAAAATCGTTTAATTTACTAGTTTCTCAAATCCCATTGTAACTAAAGTGGCATATTAAATGCTTTGTTCTGTATTTGATCTTCTATGTGCTCTATGTGTATGAATCACTACCTGCTTTTTAAACGGGCTTTCTCTTTCTCCGACAGGACACATAATCCATTACATTCGTGATATTACAGCTCTCTGAATAATTAAAATACTGAGATGTATACGTGATATCTTTTTCATGATGATAGGAATGAAAGCATGTTATTAAACATGGGAACACGGTGGCACAGTGCTTGTTCATGTCTCACGAAAGAGGCTTGCTGCGCCATGCGCAACCTTTAATGAAATAATTTATCACAGAAGTACTGTCTCTTTCAAACGTACTAACCCTCAAATTCCTGTCTTTACTTTTCTTTCTCCAAAAACTCAATCGCCACACAATAAGCTATGTAATAGACGTGAAACCATCTGTAAGCTTAGAACTTCGATTCTTCAAAATTTTTAAGGAACATTGAAATATCTTAGTAGTACGTGTTTAATTATTATATCCGTCTATCTTTCCAGTGTCGCGTCAGCACCAGTAAGAATACAGCGCAAGGCAGGAACAATTACTGAACTAGCTAGCGCTGAGGCACCGTGTCCTCACATGTTTAATTATTAACAATACAGATTATTTAAATGAAGTTAAAGTTTTATCTGTATAATATAATCAACATGTTTTGCTGCATTTCGTCTTAGAAATGAATACCGTCATCACGTGTAAATACGCGCTTTATAAAGTGGCGCAGGTTGTGCAATATTATAACTGTAGTGCAAGTTTACAGTGGGGTAATTGTACTTATAAGTACAAACAGTTCTACAAGGAGCACTTGATGGACTGATTTAGTGCGTTTAGAGTTCTTGGGATGAAACTGTTTCTAAACCACGAAGTCCGTACAGGGTAGTCTCTAAAGTGTTTTGCCTTGGCTCAGGCAGCATCTGCTTCATGCTGTGTACCGATAATTCTCTTTCCAATCAGTTGCTGCTGTGATTTCCCACTCAGATACAGTGATATAAATACTCCGAGTGGTGCAGTGAGAGTAATGTGGAAAAAGATGATCTGCTGTGGCAACCCTTAACGGGAGCGGCTGAAAGAAGATGCAGTGAGAGTTACAACGCTAAAGCAGTTATGGTATTTGGAATACTATGACTATTCCCTGGACCATTATATTGCTACAGGTTAATTACAATCAGATGCATTACACTAATAAACAATATGCAGTTAATTTCAGTGTATTTATAAAGCCGCGCCAGGAATGTGGATTTAAGAAAGAAAGGGTGATCACACAGGAACAGTAGCACTGCTTTGACACTGGGTGCCGCCAGTCTGCAAAACCGGGCGGATAAATTGCGTACGCCAAGGAATGAGTTACCATGGAAATGTGCGTGGCTTTACACCAAGTTTAGGTTTTATACATCGCGATTTGAGCGTGGAAAGGTTCGTACGCAACATTTCTGTGCGTGCGCACCGTTTATACATGAGGCCCCTGCTCTTTGATATTCACAGGCAATCTTTAGTCTCACCTTTATGTTCTTTCTAGTTTTCCTCTGGGCACACCTCCCATGTTCATCTAATTTTGCAGCTGCTTTCTAATGGCAGTGTCATGCACTGTGACATCAACAGTGGCAAGAATCACCTGCAGATCCCTTGAGGAGGTTATGTGTTTCTTAAAGCGTTCTTTTAGCAATTTATTGGGCCAGCCTCACCTGGAAAAGTCAACAGTTGTTTCAATTTGTGTCCATTTGTAGGTGATCCTCCGGTCAGTGGAATGGTTGATTTCCAGTTCTTTGGAGATTATCTTAAATCCTTATCCCAGACTCATAGGAATCTATAACCTTTGTGAAGGCTCCAGAGTGCACTTTGTTTCCTGGCATGATGGTAACATACAGGTGCATCTCAATATATTAGAATGTCATCGAAAAGTTAATTTATTTCTGTAATTCAATTCAAAAAGTGAAACTTTTATATAGATTCATTACACACAGTGATATATTTCAAGCATTTATTTCTTTTCATTTTGCAGATTATGGCTTATAGCTAACGAAAACCCAAAATTCAGTATCTCAGAAAATTAGAATTTTGTGAAAAAGTTCAATATTGTCAACTCCTGGTGTCCCACTCCACTCTGCTAATTAACCCAAAATACCTGCAAAGGTGTCCTGAGCCTTTAACTGGTCTCTCAGTCTGGTTCAGTAGGCCACACAATCAGACTGCTGACTTGACAGTTGTCCAGAAGACCGTCATTGAGACTCTCCCTCCACAAGGAGGCAAGGCCACAAAAGGTCATTGCTAAAGAAGCTGGCTATTGACAGAGTGCTGTATCCCAGAATATTAATGGAAAGTTGAGTGGAAGGAAAAAATGTCAGGAAAAGGTGTTCAAGCAACAGGGATAACGGCAGCCTTGAGGGGATGGTGAAGTACAGCCCATTCAAGAATTTGGGGGAGATTCCCAAGGAGTGGACTGCAACTGGAGTCAAGAGCCACCACACACAGACATGTGTATTCGGGACATGGGCTACAACTGTCGCAGCATTCCTTGTGTCAAGCCACTCCTGAACCAGAGACAACATCAGAAGCATCTTACCTGAGCTAAGGAGAAAATGAACTGGACTGTTAACGGTTCAGTGGTCCAAAGTCCTCTTTTTAGATGAAAGTAAATTTTGCATTTCATTCAGAAATCAATGTTTCCGAGTGGAGTGGCACAGAATCCAAGTTGCTTGAGGTCCAGTGTGAAGTTTCCACAGTCAGTGATGATTTGGGGAGCCGTGTCTTCTGCTGGAGTTGGTCCACTGTGTTTTATCAAGTCCGAAGTCAGCGCAGCAGACTATCAGAAAATTTTAGAGCTTCCCTCTGCTGACAAGCTTTACAGAGATGCTGAAGTAATTTTCCAGTGGGGACTGCCCACACTGCCAAAAGTACCAATACCTGGTTTAATGACCATTGTATCACTGTGCTTGATTGGCTAGCAAACTTGCCTGACCTAAACCCCATAGAGAATCTATGGAGTATTGTCAAGAGGAAGATGAGAATCGCCAGACCCAGCAATGCAGACGAGCTGAACGCCGCGATCAAAGCATTCTGGGCTTCCATAAAAACTTAGCAGTGCTACAGGCTGATTGCCTCAATGCCACACCACATTGATGCAGTAATTCATGCAAAAAGTGTTGAGTGCGTACATGGACAGACTTTTCAGTAGGCCAACATTTCTGTATTAAAAATCTTTTTTTTTTATTAGTCTTATGTAATAATCTAATTTTCTAAGATACTGAATTTTGAATTTCTATTACCTATAAGCCATAATCGGCAAAATGAAAAGAAATAAACACTTGAAATATATCGCTCCGTGTGTAATGAATCTATATAATATATGAGGTTTTACTTTTTGAATTGAATTACTGAAAGAAATCAACTTTTCAATGATATTATAATTTATTGAGATGCACCTGTATACTTCATTACAAACTAAATGTCTGAGATTTAAATAGGACCGGTCAGACCAAATTCTCTCTGATGATGTGCTAATCATTTGCACCTCACTGTAATTTGAGATATTTGACATAGTGATAAATGACATCATGGAGAACTGCAGGCCTTTTCAGCCTTACTTGTGGTCAGTGTTCATGAGACAGAGTCAAAATGGGATTCATGGGAGAGAAGCAAAGTGGAAACCTCTGCTATCCAAGAGGAACATCAATGCAAAGAAACAGATGGATGATCTCTGTGCCTTTTGGAATAGTAATTTATGGATGGACGGACAGACAGAGCTCATCAGGCGACACAGGGGTCACTAAGTCTGCTATGCAAAAGTAAGCACATCAAGTCTATAATAAAACATGGGGGTGCCAATGTGACGGGGTGGGGTTGCTTTTGGAGACTTGCCATTTTTGAAGGGACCAGGAAATGTGCCCTTTAGCAGGAAAATTTTAAAAAGAATGTCTGGTAATCGGTTTGTGGCTTTAGGCTGAAACATAACTGGATTATGCAGCAGGACCATGAGCCAAAACACAACAGGAAGTTTACAAGTGAAAGTCTCGGATGAAACTAAATTAAAGTTTGAAGAGGCCTTTTAAGATCCACATTAATAATGTCCAAAACCGCTGGAAAATCAGAATGAAAATCGTAATGATGAAAGTCCTAGACATAAATTTATCGCCATGTAACACAGAAGAATGATTTCTGCATTCCAATGAAAATGCTTGTATCGATGCTAAGGCAATGGAACTGCTGAAGTGAAGTGCTCACTGTGAAATTGGTTAATCGGGTATAGGAAATACAAGCAATAATCTCATTATTATGCATCTGTTTATCCATCTATCCCAGCAAGCAGTGGTCATAAGGCAGGAGCAATACCTGGAATGGCATCCTGTCCATCACATGGTGAAAACACACACATATCAGAACCCATTTAGCAGTGCCAGTCCAACTAAAGTGCATGTCTTTGGACTTTAGGAGGAACCCCTGACAAACATGGGCAGAGCATGCAACGTCCGCACAGAGAGCACCTGGGTTGCAAACACTACTTTCCCTGTGGCAAGGCAACTGTGTCTTAAATTAACAGCATTCACACTTGCAGTCCCCATGTTTGTTGACTGCACATGTGTCTTAAAGCTGCTGCATACTACATCTGGACAGAAAAAACAGGATAGTATGGATACCAATATAAAAAGACCTTATTTCACTCAGCATATTTTATTTTACATTCTTTAGATATTTTTTATATTACTTTACTGATGCAAATTTTCCTCAGGAAGTTTGTTTTTTTTGGCTAAATATACAGTAATTGTAAGTATCTTGCATGCAAAATGTAAATAATTATTTAAAGTTAGAATAGCAAAGATAACAAAATAGTTATCAGTGTTTTAAATATCTACTGAAAATTTGTAAACTACTTGAAACAAAAAAAAAAAGATTGTGCTTGTGACATTTAAAAAGCCAGAATATTATCACCATGCTTTTTACTTTTTCATCCAAACATTCTTCCATTCCACCCGTGGAGTCTGAAATCCCCCCATTGTGTAAAGTTTAAACAAAGGGAGAAACTCCCATTTAAAACGGTGAATTTCAAGCCCTGAAACATTGAAGAAGGAAGTGATTAGCTCCATAAAATGGACAACTGTAGGGAAATGCAATGTGGGAAGGTCCGCCTCAAAGCTACAGTGGTGATAAAATAACCACAATGACGGTCGATGGCAGTCAAGATCTATATAATAATTTTGTACTTTGCTTGTATTAAAGAAACTTTCAGCATACAATCCATATCAGGCTCTGTGGGGAAAATCCCATTGATTTTTGGCACGGTGAACACCGCTACAATAAGGATATTTCTTTCCCTCTCTGTTAATTGATGTGATATTATTCATGTGTTGTTTAGAAAGTGGAAGAATACAAAGGACTTCAATCTTACAGGCTGAGCAGGTCAGCTGTTGTGGCACTCCAGCATGGCTGTGGTCTAGTGGTTGTGGGGTTCTCAATGCACTTTCTTTGATAAATTTGAGTTAATAATGCTTTGGTACATTAAACCAATCAGAGTTTAACTAGAAGTTTCATCTCTTCCCTCAATTAAAATCTTTAGAAACAAGGAACTATCTCACTGTTTCTAGTGGCAGAGCCCAAGAAATTATTTCTTGCAGACTGTGACAGCATAATAGTGAAAGGGAAAAAAAGCAAAGAGTATCTACTATATAATAAAACACTAAGGTCTGTGTATCCAATCCCTCAGAGCAACCTGATTCATAAGTTTGGCTTTGGTGCTGCAACAAAAGACGGTTAGTGCAAGACTCATGCTGCGATAGTTCAAAGATGGCAAGTATAAAACCAGATAGGAGGTGAGAAAGGTGCTTTGCAATTAGAGCATGAGAGTCCAGCTTTACAGGAGCACACTTGAAACTAATGAAATAGCAACAATTCAAAGAGAAAAAAATCTTAAAAGTGTGCATCTGGAAAAACAAACATGGGGGTTGGCGAGCGAAGCCCCCTAGTAATATATAAAGTTAAGTTTGTGTGCCCAGTATCCAGATCCACACCGTTGAACCTGTCAACACTAATTTTTAGAATATATTTTCCATTTGTACAATGGAACACTTGATGCCAAAAGCCCAGGCTGCAATAGGTACCCCTGCTTGTGTTTACCCAGTATACAAATCCACACCATTTATTTCGCAGTACCTTCAGAAAGTATTCAGACCCTATAATTTTTGCTCATGTTTTCTACGTTGTAGCTTTATACTAATATCATTTTAAGTTCTTTTTTTTTCCCCCTCGTCCATCCTGGAGTCTTCATAGGTTTAACATGACATGCTTCAGACACTTGGGTTTGGGTTTATTTCTGCCATTCTTTTCTGTACAGCCCCTCCAAGTTCTTGCAGGTGAGATGGGGTCCCTTGGCAGACAGCTATTTTCAGGTACAGTATCTCCAGAGCTGTTCGATTGGTGGTACAAATCAAAGACATTCACAGAGTTGTCCTTAAGTCACTCCCATGTTTTGTCTTGGTGCTGTGTCCTTTTGAATGGTGAACCTTTGCTTCATTGTGATGTAAAAGTGCTCTGAACCAGTTTTTCCATTAAGGATGTCTCTGTACTTTGCTTCTTTTAGATTTCCCTCAATCCTGTCTAGGCTTCCAGTACCTGCCACTAAAAAAAACAATCCCACATCTCAAAGATGCCAACACCATGCTTCACTGCTGAAATGGTGTTGCACATGTGTTGAGCAATGCACACATGACTCTTAAAACTGAGGGCAGACAGTTCAGTGTTGGTTTCATTAGACCTGAGAATCTCATTTAGATGGAAGTCTCAATGAGGAAAGGCTTCCTCCTGGCCTCTCCATAATAAAACACAGATCACTGGAGTGTTGCAGTGATGGTTGTCTTAGATGTTTCTCTGATCTGCATATCTGGATCTGGATCTCAGCCCAGAGATACCATAAAAGTCTTAGGCATTGGGTAAGGGAGGTGACTTTCTCCTACAATTACTCATTTTGACTGGGCATCCATCTCTAAGAAAAAATGTGGTTGCTCTAAACCACAGGTGTTGAACTCCGGTCCAGGATTGCCGCAGTGGATGCAGGTTTTTATTCTATCCTTCTTCATTTGTGACATGTTTTTGCTGCTAATTAACTTCTTTTGCCTTAGTTTTAATTAAGTTGACTCAGACCCCTTAGTAGTCTTTTTCCTTAATTAGCAGCCAAACAATGAGACACAAAACAAGCCGCCACATGACCAGCTCACCTGTGCTCAGCACATATCTGAAAATAATGAAAGGTGAAGCTCTCAGTAAGGTTGATCTCTGAGGTCACCAAAACATTTTGATGATGTTCTTAGAAAAAACAGAAAATCAACAGTTTTAGAAATGTCTGCCGTGGCAGAATGAGAGCAGCAACAAGCTGTGGAATTAAATAACGAGTTTAATTAACAGCAAGAATCAGCTTTTCATTAAGAGATTGGTTGGAGTGAAAATTAGTTGGAGTTTCAAATCCCAATTTAGCTGGTCATCTGTCAGCTTGTTTCATATCTCATTTCTGTTTGGCTCTCATTTAATGAAGAAAGGAATAAATTCAGAGGACTGACACCTTAAAAACAGGGCAATTAAAATGGAGGGAAAATGAGTTAATTAGCAATGAAAACTGGTCAGTGATCAGGAAAAGGGTTAGAATGAAAACCTGTAGCCACTGCGGCCCTCCAGGCCTGGAGTTCGACACCCCTGCCTAAGGCTCTGGATAGGCCTCTCAATGACATTCACAGAGTTGTCCCTAAGTGACTCCTTTGTTGTTTTTGCTTTGTGCCTAAAGTCATTGACTTGTTGAAAAATGACCGTTTGCCTTAGTTTGAAACCCATAAGGGGGATAAAACCTGATGAGCCACAGCATGATGTTATGGAAAAGAATAGTGGAAGCTAGGTTGAGAAGGGAGTTGATGATTATCGAACAGAAGTATGGTTTCGTGCCAGAAAAGAACACCACAGATGTGATGTTTGCTCTGAGGGTGTTGATGGAGAAGTAGAGAGAAGGCCAGAAGGAGTTGCATTGTGTCTTTGTGGACCTGGAGAAAGCATATGACAGGGTGCCTCGAGAGGAGTTATGGTATTATATGAGGAAGTCGGGAGTAGCAGAGTAGGTAAGAGTTGTACAGGATATGTACGAGGGAAGTATGACAGTGGTGAGGTCTGTGTTAGGAGTGACGGAAGCATTCAAAGTGGAGGTGAGATTACACCAGGGACTGGCTCTAAGCCCTTTCTTATTTGCAATAGTGATAGACAGGTTAACAGATGAGATTAAACAGGAGTCCCTGTGGATTATGATGTTTTCTGATGACATTGTGATCTGTAGTGAGAGTAGGGAGCAGGTTGAGGAGAACCTGGAGAAGTGGAGGTATGTTCTAGAGAGCAGAGGAATGAAGGTCAGTAGGAACAAGGCAGAATACATGTGTGTAAATGAGAGTGAGGTCAGTGGAATGATGAGAATGCAGGGAGTAGAGTTGGCAAAGGTCGGTGATTTTAAATACTAAATACAGTACTTAGGATGAACAGTACAGGTTAACGGGGATTGTGGAATAGAGGTGGAAAAGAGAGTGCAGGCAGGGTGAAGTAGGTGGAGAAGACTGTCAGGAGTAATTTGTGACAAACAGGTATCGGCAAGAGTGAAAGGGAAGGTCTACAGGATGGTAGTGAGACCAGTTATGTTGTATGGGTTGGAGATGGTGGCACTGACCAGAAAGCAGGAGACAGAGTTGGAGGTGGCAGAGTTAAAGATGTTAAGATTTGCATTGGGTGTGATGAGGATGGACAGGATTAGAAATGAGGACATTAGAGGGTCAGCTCAAGTTGGATGGTTGGGAGACAAAGTCAGAGAGGCGAGATTGTGTTGGTTTGGACATGTGCAGAGGAGCGATGCTGGGTATATTGAAAGAAGGGTTCTAAGGATAGAGCTGCCAGGTAAGGAGAACAGAGGAAGGCCTAAGAGAAGGTTTATGGATGTGGTGAGATAGGTCATGCAGGTGATGGGTGTAACAGAGCAAGATGACGAGGACAGGAAGATATAGAAAAAGATGGTGTGGTGACCCCGAACAGTAGCAGGCAAAAGAAGATTAGTGTAAAGCTGCAAGGTAACAAAATATGATGAGGTCTGAATACTTTCTGAAGGCAGTCTGATCTCCTCCAGTTATTTTTTAAATGTATTTGGTATTATCACCCTGTGCAGCACCAGGTACCCCACTTATGTACAGTATAATAAAGAAAACCAAGCAGTGTAATACTACTGCTAAATATGATGATTGTTTTTATTCCATCTATCCATCGATTATCCTAACCTCTTGCTTCATCCTCCGCATGGTCATTGAGATTTTAATTAATGTTAATAAAAATAAAGTACATGGAAAAAGTCGCATTTCATAAGCAAGTTTAAACTGTATTTAATACCCAGTGACATATTGATACTATGGAACTTCATTACTGGCTGCAAAGACAAATCCAGAAAAGGTGCTGTCACATACCAACCAGGCTTGTCAAGAAAAGAGTAGACATGATGCACAACAGGGGTGTCAAACTCTGAAGGAGTAACCACAGTGGCGGCAGGTTTTCATTCTAGCCACGTTTTAAATTAATAACCAATTACAGCTGCTTAATTGAACCTTAATTACATTTGACTTGCCTAACTGATTGTCATTTAATAGGCAGCCAGACAATAAACAAATATAAAGCAAACCAACAGATGGGGTCTTAACTTGTCATGGAGGGCCCGGCATTTTCACTCCAACCAATCTCCTGTTTAGTTGTTAGTGAAATGTGCTGTTTAATTCTGAGTCTTGTTAGTACTCCCATTCTTTTATTTCCAAAACTGATTTCCTTTTTTTTCCAGAGATCACTATCCAAATGCTTTCCGGAACACAGGAGATTGATATTTCTCAGACATTATGTGAATTTCCCCTTGGGATTAATAAAGTATCTATCTATCTATCTATCTATCTATCTATCTATCTATCTATCTATCTATCTATCTATCTATCTATCTATCTATCTATCTATCTATCTATCTATATCCTCAGATATTGTATGAAAGAGAAATGGGATGTAAGTTAGCTGATCATCTGCTGACTTGCTTTGCATCTCTTTATTTGTTCAGGTGCTTTTTAAAGGGAAAAAAAATGAAACCATGAAAATGCAAGTCAAATAAAATCAAGGTAATGTTGTCTGTTCTGTTAGGAGCAATTGGCTGCTAACTTAGAAAGTGGCCAGAATTAAAACCTGTAGCCACAGTGGCTCTCCAGCATCTCAGGTAAACACCCTTGATGTAAGAAAAACGGCACTGCTTGAACAGTACATTACTTGGAGGTTATCTTATAAGGAATCACTCTGTTACTCAGATGCTTTTAAAGCACTTCATTGGAATGGAAGTGAGTGCCACAATCGGACTGCTTGGCCTGCAAACCTTGAGTACCGAGCTAATGATTGACTGTTTCCACAGCTCAGGTGATCAGTTAAAAAGCAAATGAAGAACTGGACAGAGCTGGTTGAAGCAGGACATCAAGAGCCATAAGCTTCACATCCTTCCTGGGTCTGTCTGCTCTGTTGATCTCCTTCCATTAACATTTCTGACATTTTAACTGTTCATTTTGGGTACTGAAATCATTGTTTTCCAATCCTGTTTTACAAAAAAAAAAAGAAAGAAATATTGATTTGTGCAAGAGTCTGTGGTCTTTATGTGTTAAGATGGTCACCTTGTTTATGCAATCATTTTCAGACTTTTGCAGACCTGCTTTGTATTGGTATTATTATTAAACCACATGTTGATTTTTTTTTTTGTTAATCCTTAATTTCCCCCTCCTATACTGTCATGCTTCCTCCTTGGTTTATATTTAAATTTCTTTTGTTGAATTTGAATTAATAAATTACTGTCATTTTTTGTTATTATTTGTCTAATTATGTTTTCTGGGCCAGTTTTATTTGGTCTGTTATTTGGTTTCTGTATGGGTAATCTTGCTCTCTGATTTTGCTTGAGTTTTGTGGGTGCACTACTCCCAAGAAGCAGAGCCGCC
Organism: Erpetoichthys calabaricus; assembly: GCF_900747795.2. Classification (NCBI taxonomy): domain Eukaryota; kingdom Metazoa; phylum Chordata; class Cladistia; order Polypteriformes; family Polypteridae; genus Erpetoichthys; species Erpetoichthys calabaricus. The sequence continues at coordinate 27,988,544 of NC_041398.2, forward strand.
ATTACCTCACCACTAAGGAACTGCCCCTGGCTTATAAAGATCAGGCTGGGAAAGCGAGTTTCTGATGTGTTTTCTCCATCTGGATTTTTGTACTGGGGCTTGGTCACTGTGGATTGCCTTTTAGCCAGAACCTTTTGTATTTTTTCTTTTTTTCCCCCAATATTAAGTGCTTTCCCATAGTAGGAACTTTGTTCTCAGGAACAAATGAATTCCTGTATGGTGTAGTCCCTGTCCACTTGTGTTGCATTTTGCCTGCACAACAGGAACTGTAACCTTTATGCAAAATAGTGACGGGAGGTTCAGATGTTGACTAGTGCTGGGAGGTATACCGTTTCATACCGAAATCCGTTTTTTGTTTTTGTTATGCTATGGATTTTTCTTATACCGTAACACCGGTTTAAATAGCCTAAACAACATTTGGAACGTGGCGCAGCGGGAAATTGTTTAAGGAGGGACCGTATTCACTGCCACGCCGCTAAACACCCATGCAATGGAGTACATGCATTAGTGGAGGTATTGAGCTATGTAAATGGACAGAGAACGTTCCGAAACTGAAGCTGTAGCAGACGATAAAGTTGAACTTGATGACACAGAAGAACTTTTACCGAAAAAAGGAGCTGCGTCTGTTGTCTGGAGATACTTTGGTCCACATCCTACCTTTTAAAACCAAACAACTATTTACTGCAAATGCTGTTGGGTTAAAGTTGTCACCGGAGGCAGCAACGCGAGCAATTTGCTGCACCACCTTAGCCGAAAACATGCTTTGGAGTACCATGAATGTATGGAACTAAGATTGGCACCCTCCACGTCCTCAGGTAAAACTGAAAAAGCTAGAGGACACTTGAGTCAGACGCCACTTGTAGACGCGTTTGCTAGAGGTACTGCCAACGACAAAACAAGCAAGTGGTAGATCGAGATAACCAACGCCATTACAATCCATATAGCTAGCGTGTCACTGGACAGAGATTGTTAACATTAACAGAAAGTGTAGTTGGTTTACAAAAAATATTTACTAATTCTTTTCTATGACGTATTCAGTGCAATACAACTTTTGACAAGCACCTCTGGATATTTTACTAAGTCTAAATGCCTCTTTGGATGGTTGAAAATATGTTGTCAAAATTATAGTTTAAGTTGTTTGCAAAATAATAAAATAAAAAGCTTCTATATTTTGACTGCAATTGTCATGCAATGTGATTCCTTCTCTTCATTAGTGCCACCCCCTTGAAAACTATCACTTTATGGGGCCATACAAATCTGTATTAATACTTGTGTGCACATTAAAATGTTTTTTTGTACAATGTACAATTCTCACGACAGTGGAATAGGTTATTCTTAGCCAGTCTACTGCAGTAATTACAGTGGAAAATGTGGTTAACATCCACTCATGCATGGGGAAAAAAATACCATAATATAGAATTTTGGTCATACCGCCTAGCATTAGTGTTGACATTATTTTGATATGCAGCACTATTGCTACAATGGGGAATGAGGTGTAGTTGTTTCTTGTGCTGTATGTTATCACAAATATTTTAGAGAATTGATTTAAAGGATTAGTCAACAGAGTTATAAAAAACACAGTAATGCTGGAACGTAACAAATGTGACTATAAGTTAACCCTTAAACTGCCACATACTTGGGGGTTAATGCACCCCTGGACGCCAAATACTTATTTGCTGCAATTGTTAAGGAAACGTCACAATTCACCAAGAAAAAGTGAATTTTAATGGAACACATTTTTTTACCTACAAAGAGCATCACAATTACTGCAACACTGATCATTTTACACACTGCCAATGAACTGTAAAAACTATAAAAAAACTACTGCAACAATCTATTATATTTACAAGGTGAACCTGATGCCATTGATGAAATTCAGTAAATTCCTGAGCCAACTGTGCTTGAACTGGCTGCACAGAAGCACGCAGAGGCCAACGCTGATGCTAGCAGGCTAGTTTAGTGCAGCGGCTGAGTCCAAGGAACAGTGATGCTGATTCGCTAGGGGGCGGCAGAGGTCATGAGCTGGCTTCTCAACAAATGTACGGTACGGACTGATCAGCTCCAGCGTGATGCACTGGGAACCAAATATAGCCAGTTGCAGTGGTTATGAATGTACGTCGCCGAATATACTCCTCTCCGGCGTGCTGGCAAATTGCACTGGGAACTGATTATAGCCAGTTCTGGTGGTTTAAGGGTTCAAAAAAAACAACATGAAGGAATGGGATGACGACTATCACTGGCTACAAGCAGGGTGTTAAACATGCAGAGGAAGGGTTTAAGAACAGAGCTAACAAACTGAACCAGTTCTTCAACAAGTTTGACTTGTCAGTCCAGCTCTCCCCTAACACTGCTAGCCTCTGTGCAAGGTGAGGACGATCCAGAATCCCACCTGCATCATGCATGACTTACAGTGACAGTAAGCCTGTGATCTCCAGCACCCGCTCCACTTCCTGGAATGTTTCTCTGATGATCAAGTGAGGAGAGAGCTGGGAAAACTCTGCATAAACAAGGCTTCAGGGCCAGATGGAATCATCCCCAGGGTGCTGAAAACATGTGCCAGCCAGCTCTGTGGGGGTCCTTCAGCACCGGTTCTCCCTTTCCTTGAATTTACAGAAGGTTCCCCAGCTGTGGAAACCATCTTGTGCAGTCCCATCTTGTGCAAAAGAAAGGGCATTCCAGTTGCTCTTACTTCATACATCATGAAGGCCTTTGAGATGCTAGTCTTAAAACAGCTGTGAGCCCTGGTCTGAAAACATCTTGATCCTCTTCAGCTTGCCCATGAGACATATATAGGTGTGGAGGATGCTCTCATCTACATGCTCCACAGAGCCTTCTCAAACTTGGACAAAGCTGGTACCACAGTCAGGATAATGTTCTTTGACTTTTCCAGTGCTTTTATCACAATTCTGGCTAATCAACCAGGGAAGAAAAGCTCAAGGGTCTGAATGTTGATGCTCCCAGAATTTCCTGGATCATGGACTACCTGACATACAGACAGCTGTTTGTGAGGCTGAGGGACTGTGTGTCAAAAATGGTGGTGTGTAATACTGGAGCACCTTGGGGAACTGTCCTTTCCCCCTTCCTCTTCACCCTCAACACAAAATATTCCAGCAAAATATCTGTGCTTGCCATCTACCAACATTTTCGCATTCATAATGGAGATGAGTCCGAGTACAGGAAAGTCGTGAAAAACTTTGGTGCAGGGAGAACAACAGCAAGACAGTAGAACTGGTGGTAGACTTCCGATGTGCCAAGAAGCTTCAGAGGCCAATCACCCTTAAGGGGTAGAACACTGAAGTGGTACAGAACTACAAGTACCTGGGAGTTAATATAAACAGCAAACTGAACTAGTCTGACAACACAGTGCACTGTACAAGAAGGTCCATAGTAGACTATACTTTCTAAGGACATTCAGGCCTTTTGATGTGTACAGCAAGCTGTTGCAAATATGCTACCAGTCCATAGCAACCAGTGTGGTATTCTATGCTGCTATCTCTAGGGGAAGCAACCTGAGCACAAAGGAAGCACAATGCTTGAACAAACCTATCAGGAAAGTCTGGACATACTGGAAGCTGTTGTGGAAAAGAGGATGAGGGCAAAACTGGATGCCATCATAAAAAAAACCCTCCATCCCCTGTAGGAGGCGCTGACTTGCAGCACTTTTAACCACAGGCTCATTCCACCCATGGGATTAATAAAGTTTATCTAATCTAATCTAAAAGAGAAGATGCCTTTTATGTCGGATTGCTTGGATTCAGAATTTTGAAGCAGAAGTAAGACCCAAGTAAAAAGTGTAACATTAGCATTATTTATTAAATGTGCATTCATTGATACTGTAATGAAATTCTGATTTAAAAGTAAATGGTACCAGTACTCGTGATCAACTAATTAGCAGAGTTTATCACCTGAGCCCTGCCCATGGTAGTTCCTTATTGAACAAAAAGTACTCTGGAATAGGAGCTAAAAATTTTTTTTAAAAAAGTACCAGAAACTACTTTCTAGGAATTACAAATGGCCTGAGTGCCTGTGGTGGGAATGTTATAGAAGTTCTGAAGTTTCTAAAATGTCCCTGGTTCCTGAAAAAAAAATCCTGTGGTGGGAAAGTGCCCATTGCCATTCTTTTTATGCAGTAAGGAGATTGTAGGTTTGCTTCCCAGGTCCTCCCTGTCTTTGAGTGGTGAGAAAAATGCCATATAAATTTAAAGAATTATTATTTATTTGAAAGTTGTTTTTACTGCCCTTTATTACACAAGCCATGGGTTAACCCTTGTGGGATATTTGAAAACTTTTTTTGGGCCTTTGACATTATTTTAGCACTTTTCAGGCCAAAGCCCCACCCCCCACACCCCAAAAAAAAGGCCTGGGTAATTGAAAGATATCCATTGAAGTAGGCAATTTGACTGCATAGGTGTGAACCTTATCTGGGCAGGCTAGTAGGAAGTCAGTCTTGCTTTTTGTCTCTGTTTTGAAAATATTGTGCCATTTCGCCATTCTTGTGTGCTGTAAATCATAATACATACATTAAATATAGCAGTGTTCATGTTGTCATTTATCATTGATCCAGCGCTTTTTCTTTAGCCACTTTTGTAGGTCAAGGAGTTAGTCCTGATAGTTTTGCATATTCAACATAGCACCAAACCCTAGATGAAATACTAATCAATCACAGTTTTTTTTAAATTGAGATTAACTTTATTTTTCTTTTAAAGCAGGTTTACAAGAGAGTAGCAGCTGTTCACTGTCTTCATTTGCTCAGGCGTCCCTTCATCTGAGACCTCAACTGAAACCAGATGAAATCATAAGAAAATCCAACTCTGGACCTGAAATGGTGAAATCAGCCTCTTTGCAATACACTTCCCTGCCCATAGAAAAGCTGACAATGTCTGATCCCATCAAAATTCAACAGGTCCAAAATGCAAAACCATTGTATATCTGCCAAGTATGTGGGAAAGGTTTTAAGCGTAAATCTAACTGCAAGGAGCACCAGAGAATTCACACTGGAGAAAAGCCGTATGGCTGTTCTCAGTGTGGCAAACGATTCACAAAGCCTTCTAATCTTCCGATACACCAGAGGATTCACACAGGTGAGAAGCCGTATTCCTGCTCTGAATGTGGCAAGCGGTTTACAGAACGACGACAACTTCAGATCCACCAGAGAATTCACACTGGGGAAAAGCCACACTGCTGTTCTGATTGTGGGAAACGCTTCTCTCAAATTGGCAATCTTCAGAGACACATAAGAATTCACACTGGTGAGAAACCCTACTGCTGTTCAGAATGTGACAAGCGGTTTGCCGAGAGGCAGCAACTTCAGCTGCATCAAAGAATTCATTCTGGAGAGAAGCCACACTGCTGTTCTGAATGCAACAAACGATTTTCACGAAAAGGCAGCCTTCAGAGACACAAGAAAAGCCACACTGGATAAAATTCTTAACACGGTACTCCACATAATAGATTTGTTCAAAATAAAGTCTTTGGCCACACTAGATAATTTAAAATTAAGACTGGCAGAATTTATCATATACAATTTAAATGTAGAATGAAGACTTTTCTGTTGTTTTTTGTGCTTTGTATAGCTGAATATGAAGGACTTTCATGCCAGTCTAGCAAGTCGTGACATTTTTTCCATCAAGTAACTCCTTGAATGTTCCCCATTGTAATATGAAGAAGAGAACTTGCAGCAAAACATTTTTTTGGAAATTAGAAGACTTCTACCATGGAATTGTGACTATTTACTATGCGACTCCCGTCTACTGTTTTTGCAAGTAAAAGAAGATCCCTTTCATGCAGAGACATCCTTGGTTAATCCAGTATCTGCATACACTTTTTCAGATGGCTTTCCTTGTAATGCCTCACTGTCTGGGTATGGCATTTTTTTCTGTGATTTTTTGAGACAGAGTAGCTATCCACTTGTTAACTTTCACAGAAAGCATTTAGGTTTGGTGTGAAATCACAGGAAAATAGATGCTTAAACATTTTTCATTTTCTGTTTGGCAGGTAGTCTGTTTTTATATATAATATATACAGAAAGTTAATTTATATATTATACAAAATGTATAAATATAGTTTATATACATACTATACAGGTGTATGGAGGGTGATCAAAAAGCCTGACCTATTCAGAGACACCAATAAAACCAAACAAGTTTTATGTTTCAGGTAATTCCAGTGAGCACCGCCACATTTGTTATCACCTTCTATCTTATAGAAAGCTTTTCTTTGCCACTCAGATAAAATGGTCTGTCGCACTATTCCAACCACTCCTCTGTAGTTGACTTGACATCTTCATCATTGGCATAGCGTGTCCCTCAGACATTGTCGGACAGGTAGTGGTAGTACTGTCACATGTAGAGAGTCCAGTGAAATTCTTACTTGCATATTAACCAACATGTAATGTGACCACTCCAAGGCATTATGACAAGAATGTGGTAAAAAACACACACAACCTTGCTTTATTTATACAAAGTGACCAATGGGGCTGCCTGATGTACCCCTTCCCTTTGTTCTTGAGCTCACATTGCCGGAGGTCTTCTGGAACCTGCCTGAGTTAAGCTCCGGTATAGTTAGCATATAGTACTTGGGCTGTCATGTGCTTAGCCTCCATGTTCATCAATATGAAAGACTGAAGTTATTGTTGAAATAGTTTTCTTCACTACATTTCTATGTGCATTGTATGCAGACCCCACACAGACAGTGGATTAGCTGGGAATTAAACCAATGTTCCTGTAGCCGTGAAGCAGCACCAACCATAGCATTATGGTGTCACTGGTAGTCAGGGAGAAACAGGGTAACTGTGGCATCTCCTCAAAGGCAAAAACAGCCTTTGCGTCCCATGTAGTGTGAGCAGGGACAATGTCATTAATCAGAAAGGGGGATTCTGGATAACTTTCTCTGTTGCTTTTCCCTAGATGGAATGCTGCAAATGCCAAAACAAATCAGCATAAAACATTGACCAGTTATGCCCTTTAAGAAGTATAATCAATGTGGACTACAGCCTCATTGTGATTAATAATTGTGGACATGATCTTACTGGTACTTGTCTGGACCATATGTTTCTTTGTTGTCGGAAAACCTCCCTCCTTCCATTGTTTCGACTGTTATTTTGGGCTGTGAGTGACAGTGATGCATACAAGTAAGTTTCTCCCACTCTGAATTAATTTTCAGGAGTTCCTCAGCACACATGGACTTCTGTAATGTTTAACTGATTTTAAGAAATGGAGATTCATCTGACTCCTACTTAATCCTGATAGTGCCTGTTCTCTCATGCATTGTTACTGTTTAATTCCTTCCATATGAGTAATGTTTTCCATAGACATCCCGTCATCTCTTAATTATGGTATATGAAGTGAATTGGTTCCGCTAAATTTTGAGCATACAGTAGAAGGCATGTCATTCTCAAGCATTAGGAATTCAATGATGGCATGATACGTGATTGTATAGTATTCAGCATCCATGTTGGCTTTATACTGAAACAAGAAAAATGCATTGTAACCCACAAATGTGTTATTCACATATTTTAGTACACAGTAGCTACTTGTTGCCACTTACATAATGAACACAGCAGAATATCTCTAGCAGGTACAGAACTTTTTGATCACACCTCATATTTCTGTTGTTACCACCGCAGGTGGGCTAACATAATTTTAGCACTGTAAGACTGCAAGGCTGGCCTGACAATGATATACTAAAATGATCTTACTAAAAAGAGCATCTTAAATGTAAAACTTTAAACCCTTTTTAAATTTATCACCTGTTGCTTTCTGTGATCCACAGGACCTACCCTGTTGAATTTAATGGAATGGAGCTAAAATCAATATGGCAGCTTATCTCTGTCTTTGTTTCCATGGAGCTAAGGCTACTAAGACAAAGCAGACTTCCTGGTTCAAATACAAATACTAAGAGCTATACAAGAAAAAAAAACATTGGGTGAAGCATGAGTTACATTGTCTTATTTATTAAAAATATTTGCCACTGATCCTTGATTTATGGTAGGTTTTTAAAATGCAGTGTCTTTAATGTTTATTAAGTTGTTTTCATTTATGTTTTCTTCAAAAAAAGCATGATTTTCATTGGGTTATGTTTAAAATTTAAAAGTGAAAACAAAATGCAGTGGTAATTGAAAGAAATGCATAGAATCAAAATGTGGCTGGAAAAGGCAAATATAAATATATATTTGTATTATATTTATAATAAATGTACTGAAGCTTAAAGGGGAAAATGTAAAAGAAGAGAAGGAGGCAAAGTGCTAATCAGGATAATAATTAAGAAAAAGAAAATGAGCCAGAGGAGCAAAGGGAATGACGAAAGGAAACAGTTATCAAGGCTCTGGGCAGCATCTGACAGGGTGGCATAATAGCTTGGAGATCTTGGAATGGAGTACCCAGTCTCTTGTTTAATTCCTTCAATTCACTGAGTGATCCTAATCAGGACTTTCAACCTTCCTGAGCTCCAGTTTAGAGAGAGGGGGGAAAAATGTGGTACCATTTATCAGTACTTGTAAAGTGCCTTGCAATGGTATGGTGTTTAACAGAAAAAGGTACACTTTGGTTAATCCTCTCACCCCCATAGAGTTGGTAATTGCCTTGTTTTGGTTCATGTTGCGCATTAATGTTAAACGTAGTAGATATGCATGTACATACCCTCATCCATTTGCTGAAAATGCTTAGCCCTGATGTGCAGGGAGAGATGCGTATAGAGTGCCTATAGAAGATATTCACCTCTTTGGACGTTTTAACATTGAATCACAGTGGATTTAGTTTGAAATTCTTAAACACTAGGGGGCCCTGCCACCTTCTTGCTTCATTCGCCAACCCTTGTGCGGGCGATACACGCTAGCCACTTCGCAGCTCTGCCAGTCGCGTACGCGGAAGCGGATGTACAATTTAAACAGATTGTTATTTTCATGGGAATTGTTACATATGCATAATAGACCTAACTATTTTACATTACAGAGAGTAATTAACCATAGTAAAAAATAGTAAAACGTAATAATTCGAAAGAAAATTATGTTTTATGTTGCGTTATACATTTTCATTCTGTTTGGCTTTGAAATTAACACACAAATTTTAAACTTACACTTTTACTGTAAAACTTAAGTAAAAATAATATTTGGAATTAACTTTTCGTCAATATCGCTTTGAATTTTGATTCCGTGTTTGGAATTACATCGTGACAACGCAACGTATAACTACCCGTGACTGAATTTAGTTTCTTTTTCTCTAATAAATAAACCGACTTTTTCGAATGTTTGTCCTAGTGATTTGTTAATTGTCGTAGCAAAAGCTATTCTAATGGGAAGCTGTAAATGTTTTAATATGAATGGCATATCAAGATATCCTTTGGTGTTTAATGTCATCCACGGAAGATGTACCACATTACCTTTTTTGTCGCCTGTTAAAATTTTACATGTCAGAATTGTTCGACCAATTTTGAATACAACTAATCTTGTCCCATTGCATAGCCCATCACTCAGACATAAATTACACAATAACATTATGATGCATCCTTCTTTCTACAGTAATTTCGGCCAGTGGAAGACTGGATGGTGTTAAGGGTTGTAGATATTTTACAGGATATTGTAAGTTGATGTTTTCATCTTCCGCACCATCACCACCTACTGTTTCATCAGAGTCTATTGATACGCATTTAATAATTTGTTGTGTAGCCAATCGACAATTTTTGAGTTCATTCGTTTGACTTTGTTTCTCAGTGCTAAGATTGCCCATGTACTCACTTCTTCTGTTGATAACCCTTCGAGATGAAATTCTACAATAAGATTTGGACATAATACGTCTTCTTTTATTGGGAACTTAAAGTGAGGAAAACGTAAAAATTTATAAGTGCGCAGGAACTGTGTCTGACAAAAGCATTCACACGAATGAGAGGTGAGAGGAACGTGGGCTTGGGCCGTGAACCGTAAATGGGTGAGAGGAGGGTAGGGACTCGTCTCGGCTCAAGACTTTCTTTTATAATAGAGACAATAAATGTCTAATGTCAAAGTGAAAACAGATCTTGGCAAAATACTCATAGACTATATCTATAAGTATTCACCCCCTTTAAGTCAGTATTTAGTACATGGGTCCTACGGTCCCAACGGTCCTGGAGGTCTGCAGTGGATGAAGGCCTTCATTCCACCCAGTTTCATATTCAGAAGCCAGACCTAACAGATAATGAACCTTAGTATTTAATTGTGCTTTCATTCTTCCAAAACAAACATATTTTTTTTTGTTCTGAGAACTTCATCCATACGTTTTGTGCTCCTTCCCTTCTCTCTGTTATTTATTTCAAAACATTAACACAGATAGTTCTTGATGCATGTTCATGGGTTTAAATGGAAGTACATTAGCTGGAGAGCTGCTGGCTTCTTTGTCACATCATTAATAACTGATGGCCGCTTTAGAAAATGGGAAACATTTAAAATGTAAATACAGTTGTTTAAAACAAAATAAGGAGTTAAGGGTTCTGACTCGCATCAAGCTAGTTAACTAAAACTAAGCCCAAACAAATAAACAGTTCTGATTAAGTAAAATGGTTAAAGTAAAAACCCGCAGCTACTGTGTACCTCCAGGACAGTAACTGAGGACCCCTGATTTAGTAGATGGCAGCCATGACAGCCTGGCCTCTGGTTGCTTACATCTCTCTCTCTCTCTGTCCCACTCTATCATCTCTCCCATTTTCCCTCTTCTTATTTGCAAAACTGCTTAAGCTCTTTTGGGTGTCATATTGATTGTGAGGGGGCAGACATTGTCAAGCCCAGCCATAAATATTCAATTGAATGGAGATCTGTGCCCATTGTAACCACCAGGAAACCACAGACACAGCAATTCCCAGCACAGTTCCAGGTTCAAATTAATGATTCTTTGTGATTAGACAGCTTCTTCACACAAGCTCCATTCAAAATAAACCAATCATGATTACTCCTTCCTCCTCCAAAACAGCAATTCCTCTGACTCAATTTAAGTGAGGCAGCGGGGTTCCTTTTTAAGCCAGACCTGGGAACTGCTTCCAGTGTCCTGTTTAGGTCATCCAGAGCATTTCTGGGTTGTGTGGAAAACGGGGTAGTCATCCCCCGGCTGGGTCTGCTGGCAACCCCCAAAGACCCCGAAATGGCTGCGTCTTTATCGTGCTTAGCGATGAGGGAGACTGCCACCCTTCATGTGGAGGAATGATCTGTTCTCCTGGCGAGCATGTTCACCTGCTTCTTCCATTATGGGCTCCTAGCCAGGCATGAAACCTTCCTTTATCCTGGCCAGGATGCCTGTACTTCTTCTCTAGCACTTGTGCCATATTTATCAAGCATCTCAGAATTGCTTCAGCAAATCCACTAAAACTCTTGACTAGGATAAAAATCTGCCCAACCTCAGCCTCAGAGGAGGACTTGAGAAAAAGTTCTGAAGCATCCTACACTTACTGCCAGTGCAGAGTAGAAGTGTATGTTTGAGAATGAATGACTTCACGACTTTACACAACCCGAGCTGCCACCTAGAACTCCTGAAAGTGTTTTGTAGTTTTCTTGGAAATCAGGATGACAGTTTGTGGTCAAGCCATAGTGTTATTATCAGAAAACTGTAAAGATGATAATGATAATAACGATAAGGTCTCTACAGTAGTGGCCAAAGGGTTTGGCAGTGACACAAATGTTGTGTTTTGCAAAATCTTTGGCTTCAGTTTTTGTGGTGGCAATTCACTTTGTTTTTATATTATTGTGCAGAGTGATCAGATGCATATTGATTCATTGTAAAGAGTTTTATTAGCATAAAAAGTTAACTATCACAAAAACCCATTTTCACTTATTTTGGCCCTGGCACAAAATGATCAGCTAAAAAAGTCCAGCAAGTGCCAGAACCGTCACCTCATGAGGTGTCTGCTACAGAATCGTGTTGCCAACAGTGCAGAGCTAGCTCAGTATTGGCAGAAGATGGGTGTGAGTGCATCTGCACACAAAGTGAGGTGAAGACTTTTGGGCAACGGCCTTGTGTCAAGAAAGGCTGCAAAGTAGCCCCTTCTTTCCAAGAACAACATCAAGGACAGACAGATGTTCTTCAGGAAGTACAAGAGTTGAACAGCACAAGACTGGTGTCAAATTTTCTTTTCGGATCAATTCTCCTTCCGTCTGTTTTGGGACATCTGGAAAATCGATTGTCCAGTGAAGGAAAAGGTGAATACTGCCACAAGCCCTGTGTCACTGTGCCAACAGTGAAGCATCCTGAGGCAATCCATGTGTGGGGTTGCTTCTTATCCAAAACAGTGGGCCCACTCACAATTCTGCCCAAGAACACAGCCATAAATGAAGAATGGTATCAAAATGTCCCAGAAGAGCAACTTCTCCCAACAATCCAGGTGCAATTTGGTAATGATGACCGGTGTATTTTCCAGCATGATGGAGTGCCATGTCACAAGGCAAAAGTGGTAACAAAGTGTCTCGGAGAACATTACATTGAATGTTTGGAAACTCCCCCAGTCTTAATCCCATTGAGAAACTTTGGTCAGTTCTCAAAAAGCAGGTGGACAAGCAGAAGCCCACAAATTGTGATCGACTCCAAGCACTAAAAAGGCAAGAATGGCTCACCATCAGTCAGAATTTGGCCCAGAAGCTGATAACCAGCATGCCAGAGTGAACTGCAGAAGTTAAGAAGAACACTGGAAATATTGACTCTACATAATTTTTTTTTTATTTTATTGAATTTTTATAAAAATAGGATCAAAAACAAATCAAACCCCACACCTGAAAGAGAGCTAGGCCACCAGAGTAAAACTTAAAGCTAGTAAAAATACATAAATAGATGAAGTAATAAATGAATAAAGATAAATGGAAAAAAAGGGAGAGAATCTGCTTCCTCGGTGCTTTAAAAGCTTATTCTAAAATTTTATTGATGGCTCTACATAAATTTGATGTACTGTATTTGCCAATTTGCCTTTGAAACTTATGAAATTTTTATAATTGTTCAATATACCATAGAAACATATAAAAAATAATAAGAAAATGCTGAAGCAGTAAAGTTTGCAAAACACAACATTTGTGTCCCTGACATAACTTTTGGACACTACTATAGAAGGTTGCCGGTACAAAACCCTTTTCTGATAGAAGGGATCCTACTCTGTTGCGCTCTGACCCGTAAAGGTCATGCGAAAAGACAATTTCCTCTTCTTCGGGATTAACAAAGTGTATCGAATCAAATTAAAATAGTATTCAATGTAGTAGAAGAAGAAGAAGAAGGAAAACATAAAGTAGGATGTTGCACTAAGCTGCGCCATTTTGCATCAATATCATGAATAATACTTTAATGAGCTTTAAAAATGAATATGCACACCGAATGGGAGTAGAGCCCAATAACAGGAGCATTTATTTAACAATGAATGATCCACAGCTGTACTTTCTGAAGTATCACCCCTTCTTCTTTTATGGCCACAGGAAACGCCTCATAAACTAATAGTTACTGATACTAGCCACAACTTGTGCTGTTTCTGGATTCTCATTAACTTTTCCAGTGCTCCAGATCATCCTCCACATTTGAATGCTGTGTACCTATTTGTGATCCTTCCCCATATCTTCTGCAAGGCTATATTTCTCTAGTGCCCAGGAGTCTGTAACGTGAATATTGAGGAATGCAAAGCTCAGTGTTCCTCTTTGACATGTTGCTGTCATCACCCTTCCAACCCCGCTTATCTTCAGGGTAATATGCTGGCTACACATTGCAGTTTCCATTCATGAGCACCCATGTGGTGATACTGTGATTTTGCTTGCAATTCACATATGCATGCTCCTCCACACTTAAAAGGCAATGATCTTATTTTGCATGCAGTCAGTCACACCAACAGCTCCAGGCAAACCATCAGTTTGCATGAATGCAGCTTGCTTTAACCTTATCTCATATGGAGTGGTGGGGAAATGCATGAATCTGCTTGTTGCCTCAGTCATTGTAAGGGTTTCAAAATTTTGGTACAAAATGCTAGAAATGCTTGGTTTTGAATTGCCCAAATCATAACTACTGCAAAGCTGCATTTTCTCGGTGACCTAAAACATAACATCGCCAATGCTTTCCTTTTGCCCCACAGCACATGGCTTATCTGCACAGATGGAGGAATCATGTAACATACAGGATTTGTAATAAATATTATTCTACCAAAATCTTTGTCAGATCAATATCGTTTTATGAGTCTGTTGCTGTTCATTATTTAGAACATGTAAAACCCATTCCTCTCCCAGGATGTGCGTTGTCGGATTCCATATCAAAGTATCAAAGCAAACTTTATTGTCATCTCAACCATATACAGTGGAACCTCGGTTTGCGAGCATAACTCGTTCCGGAAACGTGCTCGTAGTCCAAAGCACTCGTATATCAAAGTAAATTTCCCCATAAGAAATAATGGAAACTCAGATGATTTGTTCCACAACCCAAAACTATCCATATAAAAATGATTAATACAAAATATAAAGTAAAAATACATAAAACAAATCAACCTGCACTTTACCTTTGAAAAGAATCATGGCTGGTGTGAGTGAGTTTCTAAACTCTTGTGGGATTCCACCCAACGGGACGACACACGGAAGAGCATCCCAAAGCAATCGCAGTCTCCCAGCGCTGTAGCAGTTCGCCGTAAAAGAGAATCCGAAAAGATCGCGGACATGCTTATAAGCGCCTGCCGTCGATGGGTGATACAAGGAACGAGGAACATTATAAATGCGCAGGGCCCTGCCTGACTGCTGTGTCTGTTTCAAGCTGAATAAAGCTGGTGTTTACTGAGACTCAGCTTTGTGTTTTAGTGTGCAAGACGGGGACTTGCATGTCACAGCACACACGCGCGCGCGAGCGCACATACAGACACACATGCGTGCGCAAGTGAACACACACACGAGCACACACACATAAGCGCGCGCGCACACAGTCACAATGCTAATGCTGTAGTAAACAGTATACGCTCGTATACTGATGTTTACTATGAGTGAGGCACGCTGACTCAGACGGAGAATAGGAGAAGATTGCCCACAATCCCACAGCGAGAGAGAGAGAGAACCATCAGCTCAGTTGTGATCACATGACGCTCAGCAGACAAAGAGTATACATACTACTCGTACTGCAAGACCTTGCTCGTTTATCAAGTCAAAATTTATTAAAAATTTTTGCTCGTCTTGCAAAACACTCGTAAACCAAGTTACTCGCAAACCGAGGTTCCACTGTACAGGTATACAGATAGACAACATTGTGAAGCTCAGGGTCCACAGTGTAACAACATGAAGTGCAAATAAAAATTAAAACACAAACAAAACTAAGCCATTGTGCAAAGACAAGACAAAGAAGTAGCAGCAATATGACGTGTAGTAAGCAATAAGAACATTGATACAATGTATGGTATTGTGCAATCTAGATACATAGTCAATAAATATGTAATATGATAAATACATAATAGATATAGATAATACAGCACAGTGTGAGGTAGTACAGAAGTGGCTGCATGACCCAGTATATGATGATAGTTGTTTAAGACGTGTAAACAATGACGGGTCTGAATGATTCACAGCAGAAGGAAGTCAAAGAATGTCAAAGTGCAGTGAGCAAAATACTTACAGGTCAGTAGGAGATTTTCATTTCTTTTCTATATGCAAACAAGTCTTTGCAGGAAAGTGGCTTGCATGTATTAAAGTTCTGTGTTAGCAGGATTTTAAAGGTGGTTGAGGTAGTGTGGAAGATCCCAGGGGGCAGCATGGTGTTGAGCAGTCTGACAGCTTGGGGGTAAAAGCTCCTAGCGAATTAGGACAGCTCATGAGCTCTCCTAAATACAATACAATTTATTTGTGTATAGCCCAAGATCACACAAGGAGTGTCGCAATGGGCTTTAACAGGCCTTGCTTTTTGACAGCCTCCCAGCCTTGTCTCTCTAAGAAGATGAGGAAAACCTCCCCAAAAAAACCCTAGTTAATGGAAGAAACCTTGGGAAAGGCAGTTCAAAGAGAGACCCCTTTCCAGGTGGGTTGGGCGTGCAGTGAGTGTCAAAAAAAGGAGTAAATACAATACAATACACAGAACAGAACACAAGTAATCCTCAATACAATATAGTAGTGCAATAGAAATATTACAAGCACAGAGCGGAATTCAACTGTAGATGATATCACAGAATAGGATTTGTTCAGAGTCATGGAGACCTTGGCCATCAAGCTGCCTCCCCCTATTGACAGTTCCACGGCTGAGTCAGTGCTGGGCCAGCCAATCCGATGAATGGGCCCCTCTACCCGATGATTCCTGCAATCCTCCATCAGAGATGACTTTACCTTAGGCAGGCAAAACAACTTGGCAGTACTGCAACTAGGCAGTAAATCCTGGTGAGGTTAAGATTAATTCCCTAAATTAGGAAAAAAAAATAAAATGCTTTTACTCCTATTCTAGGACCAAATTTGTATCACTCTTCAGATTTTTGAGCCAATCTGAACTGTTTTCCTGTTTGTTAAATCTGGGCACTGGACTCCGAAGCCATTCATGTGCAGCTTTGCCTTTGCTTGGGCTTGATGTCTTGCTGGAAAACAAATCTCCTCGCAGGGTTTCCTCCAGGATTTCTCTGTATTTTCCCCCTCACAAGCCTTATAGGACCTGCTGCAGAGAAGCACCACCATGCTTCATGGTGGGGATGGTGTGGTGTAGTGTAATATGATGACCAAACAGTTTATCAAACCAGAGAATCTTCTTCTAGCTGACTTCAGGGTATCCCATTTTGCCTTCTTCTGTGTTGTCTTTTGCATCTTTTTCTCTTTGCCACTTTCCATAAAGCTGCAACTGGTGGAATACTCGGGCACAGTTGCACAGTCTCTCCAAACTCCTCCATTGTAGCTTGTAATTTCTTGCGAGTTCTCAGAGGTTTCTTGGTGGCCTCCCTCATTCGTCTTCTTCAGTCATTGTCAATGACCTGTTCTAGTAGACGTAACAGCTGTGCCATCCTCTTTCCATGCCTTCATGATTGATTTCACTGGATATTCAGGGCCTTGGAGATTCTCTTATTTCCATCCCCTGACTTGTGCTTTTCATAGATTTGCTTGAAGTGTTCATTTCTCTTCATTGTGTAGGTTAGTCCACCATACTGACTCGCCACAAGTTGGTCTTTCCACAAACAGGCAGGTGCATTTAGACTAAAATCAACTAAAACCCCAGAGAGTTATCTCCATTGAACTCTTGATGGCACTTCTAAAGCTGATGGGCTGCACCAGTGAAGATTTGGGTGGGTTCTTATTAAATGGGATGAACACCTAATTAATAATAATTCTTTTCATTTATACAATGCTTTTCTTGTTACTCAACGTGCTTCAGTGAGTGATGAGCCACTTCAACCAACACTAATGTATAGCATCCACCTGGATGATGTGATGGCAGCTCTTGTTTCACCAGAGCAT
The DNA here is from genome assembly GCF_900747795.2 of Erpetoichthys calabaricus. Classification (NCBI taxonomy): domain Eukaryota; kingdom Metazoa; phylum Chordata; class Cladistia; order Polypteriformes; family Polypteridae; genus Erpetoichthys; species Erpetoichthys calabaricus. The sequence goes on from NC_041398.2 coordinate 28,005,918, forward strand.
TCACCACACATGGGCTATTAGGTGGAGAAGTGGTGAGAGAGATAGCCAATTAGAGACAAGGGATGATTAGGTGGCCAGAATGATTAGGTTCTGGTGGGCACTTTAGCCTGGGCATCATGATACATCCTACTCTTTATGACAGATGCCCAGGGATCTTTAATGGCCACAGAGAGTCAGACCCTCGTTTTTACGTCACATCCGAAGGACGATGCCATTTTTACAGCACGGTGTCCCCATCATTGCACTGGGACACTGGGATCCACATTCAGGCAACAGGGTAAGCCTCACCAACACATCTTCCTGCAGCAATCCAGTCTTTCCAACATGGCCTCCCATTCAATTATTGGCCAGGCCTGAACACTCTTAGCTTCACGTGGATGACCTGTTCTGAAGCGCATGTGATATGGCTGTTGGTTCATTGATCCATTATTGATTCACTATTTTGTGTTTTATATTTAATTTAGACATTTTTGCAGAGATCTGTTTTCACTTTAAAATTAAGGAGTATTTTTCTGATGATCAGTGCCAGAAGTGCCAAATTAAATCGACTGTGATTCAATGTTGTATAGCAGTAATGTGTAAATACGTCCGACAAGGTGAATTCTTTTTTAGGCAGTGTATATGTATGAATAATTTTCAATATATTTTACAACTTTAAATATGAGGGGGGGACCCAAAAGTAACGAGAATTTTTTTTTAAATCGTATATTTCTCAGAACATTTATAAAATTGAATCACCATCAGAATACTCTGAGATGCAACACATTTGTCCCACCGCTTTTTCCATTGTTCAAAATATGTTCTGAAACTCCTTCAGTGCCTCCATCATTTGCTTCTTAACCTCCTTTACATCCTGAAAATGCTTTCCTTTAAGGTCCATCTTCATTCTTGGACATAAGAAAAAATCATAGGGTGCAAGGTCCGGCGAGTAGGGGGGAGTGGGAAACCATTGTAATCCTGTTTTTCGTGAGAACTCAATGCTGTGTGGGCTAGAGCGTTGTCGTGATGCAGAAGCCATTCACAATTTGGGTTGTTTTCTCCACACTGTGTCATGCAATCACTTGAGCACTTCAAGGACCGAGGGCAGTCTAGTACACACACCTAGCTGCAAACATCAGAACTAGCGCCCCTCCAGCCTCTAGAAAAACATCTCATTATTTTTGGGTCCCCTCTCATATTTAAGTCAAAATTACTAGGAAATAGTCTATGGTTCTGCGATGGGTTGGCACCCTGCCCAGGATTGGTTCCCTGCCTTGTGCCCTGTGTTGGCTGGGATTGGCTCCAGCAGACCCCCGTGACCCTGTGTTCGGATTCAGCGGGTTGGAAAATGGATGGATAGTCTATGGTTAATATGAAATGCCCTCACTTGCACAGTGTAGTTCCTAGCATATGTACGTTTGGTCCTCAAAATCGCTTCATTCAGCGAGGTGTGTTTTGAACAAGTCTGTTTTTGAATTTCTTCTCCTAGAGAAGGACTCAGTACAGTCACAGGTTAAAAAATGGACGTGGTGACAATACTGGAGATTAAAGAACTGCTAGCCATTGGGCCTTCACAGACAAAGGGTTTTGGGAAAAACCAAGCGGTTTGTGAGTGATGATGAGATTAGTGAAGTTTTGTTTGCTAGTGTTACAAGAATGGCAGACAGGCTCTTGTTTGTGACTGCTGCCAGTGTGTTGAATTTCAGATTATTTAGTAAAGTGAGGAGTGTGTCCAGACAATTCTACAGATATTGCTAGCTAGAAAAGTTTCTGGGCAATCCTCTTATGCCTTTATACATTACTGTATATTAAATATTACATTTTCCTAAATGATTATGAGGAAAAAACAAATGTGTACCACATGAAATCCTCTGAATTCCTGCATGAATGGCTCTTAGAATTGATTTGACGCTTGTGTAAGTTGAGGCTCTCAAGTTCACTCATGGAAGGCCGCGGTGGCTGCAGATTTAATTAGAATCCAATTACTGCTGCTGAAGCAATTATTGCTCAAGCAACATTTTTGTGCTTCATTTTCATTAGCTCAGTTGTTAAGATTCCAAGCACTTAATTGCTTCTTTTAGTCTTAAACAGCTGTATTGCCTGTTTTTAATTGCTTTTTGTTTTAGCCGGCAGCCCATTATCAATGAGATGCAAATGAGAAATGAGCCAGGAGCTCCCCATCCTCAGCTGGTCCTGCTGCATGTGTTCATCATGAAGTAAAATATTTGGGGGGGGGGGGGGTAAAAGTGAAGGACTGAGAATTACTGATCTGTTCAAAGGCACAAATCATTTGGGTGATAGAATCAGAAATGGAAAAATGTGCAGTGTAAGGAGACCGGAGTTGGCACAATTCCATTCAGTTCATTTTGTTTTTGTGTGATGCTCTTCACTGATTGCATTGCACTAAAAGCATTAACAAGCCCTAAAATTAAAATAACAGCATTGATTGGAATCTAAATAAGAAATGGAGTTGGAACAAAAACCTGCAGCCGCAGTGCAAACCCCCCCAGGACCAAACCTGAGTGACCCCCTGGCTTACATCAGTGGTGTTCAGGTTTGGTCCTGGAGGACCACAGCAGCTGTCGGCTCCTTTTTGTCATCTGCATCTCAACGTTAATTGGCAGCTTGTCAAGGAAATAAAAAGCAATTAAAAGCAGGCAATGTCTACTGCTAAAAGAAACAATTAACACTTGGGAATCTTTGAGTTAACAAAAATGAAGCACAGAAGTGAACCTTGAGAAATAATTGCTTCTGAAGCAGTAATGGGTTTCTAATTAGGAAACTGGGCTGGAAAAAAAATTGCAGTCACACTCTTAAAAATATTGGTTTCTTTATTGGGTTGTATGGTTCCTCGTAGAACTATTACTTGACAAGGCACCATTTCATTCTGAGAAGGGTTCTTTGTGCTTTGAAAAACTTCCTAATGTATAGAAAAAAATGAAATCTTGAATGTATGGTAGGCTACGTAGCAAGACACTAATAGATTAAGAAAGCCTGAACCCATCCCAAATCACTGCATACAGTGAGAGCCAGGACTTACTGGTATTTCATAAATCTTTTACCATCTGTTCCTGGTTGTTTACTGAATGGAACCTGTTAAGGGGTCTAAATAAATAAACGTTCTTTCTGGAACCATCATGTGGATGGGTCTTTTTGAGAACCAAAAAATGGTTCCTCTATGGCATTGCTCTGAAGAGCCCCCCTGGTACCTTTATGTTTAAGAGTGTGCTACAGCCCGCCAAGACCGAATGTGAGCATTCCGATCTAAACCAAGAACGCTTCCAAAAAGCTGAAACATCCTCATGCCTTTTTCAAATGTATTTTTTAAAGATTTCAGGACATGGATGGAAAGTGTGAGTGAACAATAAGTGAAAATGGAGAACCTGGAGTTGGGTGTTTCCACCAATGGTGTAACATCAGATGTGAGTTTGACATCCTCAATCCAGCAGAATATCCCATAATGTTGGTGTTCTGCACTGGACTGCACAGGTGAACCCAGAATATCCTAAATGGTTCATTAATTTATTATGTGTGAGTGTGCATATGTATACACTGTGATAGTTGCCTGGACACCACCAGTCGGAGACCACATCTTTATAAAACACGCACGTTTATTTTCCATTAAATAAACACAAATCCACCACAACACACAATGCACTCAGCAATAATCACCACTATATTTCAGTCCTTTGCCGCCTCTACTCCTCCAGGGAGCTTCGTCCTTCTCCCACTCCCGACTCTGGCTCACTGACTGCAAGGAGGCGGCCCCTTTTATTCCCACCCGGATGTGCTCCAGGTGGCTGGTGATGTCCATCCGGCAGCACTTCCTGGTGTGGCGGAAGTGCTGCCCTTTGAACCGGAAGCACTCCGGGCGTCCCTGGCCGATCCCTCCGTCATCTTGCCAAGTGTGGCGGAAGTAATCACATCCGGGTCTCCTGAGGCTTAAAACACCCCCTGGCGGTGGCCACGGTTCCCAATAAGTCAAATCCTCTTTGTCCCTTTCCCGTGGGCCTCTTTTTATCTAGGGCGGCTGCCCCCTTGTGCCCCGGAAGCTATTAATGTCCCTTTCCAGTCCTTCCAGGCATCCCGGCCAGGTAATGACCGCAGTCATCTGTGACAACACATATATATTAATGTTTGTATACATGTATATATCCATCCGATTCCATAACCCGCTTATTTCAGCACTGGGGCAGCTGAACCTATGCTAACAAGCATAGGGCACAAGGCAGGAATGACACCCAGACAGGGTGCCATGGTAAACACACAAAGTGACTTGAGAAACACTTCAAAGCCGTTCACGTTTTCTTTTTTTTAATTTTGTCACGCTGCAGCCTTGTGGAAATCCTTGAAATTCATTTTTTCCCTCATCAGACAACACTCAATACCTCCAAATGACAACATGAAAACAGAATTTTAGGATATTTTCAAAAACTGAAACATCCTATTGACACAAGGATTCAGACCCTGTATTATCGTAGTATTTCCCTCTACTTACCCTTTACCTGTTTTCCCTCAAGGGTAAGTGTTCTTGTCAAGTTCGTTATCGGGTTGGTCTACTGTTGCACTTTAAGATGAACACACACACACATAAATAGCTATACACATACACACAGACCCTAACCACAACAGTGCCACATGAATGACACACACACGCTTATTAAGCTCTAGCACTTTAAACCACACAAGTGCTTTAGGAATAACACAGCTGTCACTCAGCACTTCAAGAGACTTACTTATTATCGGCACAAACAACATACGATGTTTTACTGATATCTCAGATCTAAATATTACTTTTGGTATACAAGAATACATTTAAACATACAGAGACTCAGTACTCTTGGCTATAGGCCATTTATCAGCCAAGAATACCTTACTTTACGTACTGTTCCTACTTTTGAGTGGAGCTCTCACTCTCAGCCTTAATAAACCTCGCAGCACAGAGGTAATAGCAAAACTCTGGCTGCTCTAGGTGCTCAAAGAAATCGAACTTATTACTTCAAGCACTCTATAGACATTGAGACAAAGCATAGAAAGTTAAAAGCAGCATGGTATTTATTACAAAAATAATAATAATACCACTGGAACAAAGAATAATAGACAATAGGTACTGATAGGAAAGTCTGAATATATATAGTCTTTAGAAAAAGCTTACGAAAAAGTTACAGATGACAAGGATGAATGTCTCAGGGCGGCGTTTGATTTAGCAATCGACGTTCATGAAAACGCTGTTAACTGACGATCGGATGAAAACGGGTCACACGTGTCTTCTCTGACATCGCTCTTCCTTCGTCACTGTTTCTCTTCTTCTGATGTTGCTTTCAAATGAGGCATATTTATTATGAAATGTCATGCCCTGGTTTCAAAACACATGCACCTGATTGGCTGTCTGTCAATATGATTGATGAATTTTGCTCAATCTCTTTAATCTATCTTTTCCCAGATAATAAAGTTTTTTGATGTTGCCTAAAACATCGCCATGTCCGTCTTTCCCAGGCTGTAAACCAAATTGCTGTCCCAGATGTCTATCCATAAAGTAATCAACAGCCTAATGTATTGGCTCAGCATCCTTTCCCAGGCTGTAAAACCATTTTAGCACTATGCTATGAACAACTGTTATAAAAGTGAGGTGTAAGGGAAGAGAATATGCCTTGATTTGTCCTAAATGTAGTTCATCTGTTGTCTTGTCTTGAACAAAATATAATGGAAAATTAAACCAAAATGTACAGATTTTATACACCATAACAGGGCACTGACCAATGCCAGATCTCAATACTATTCAAATTTAATCAACAACATTCCTGGAAACTCCAAACAACTTTTTTCCGTGATAAACCATTTACTCAATCCTCACACCTACGCCTGTAATAAATTCACAGAGGAGCAGTGCAATAATTTTAATGAATATTTCACCTCTAAGGTAGACATCATCCGCTCCTCATTGTCTGCCTCCAGCCCTCCATCACTGGATGTTTCTTCATCAAAGCCAATGGGCTTCCTTTCCCAGTTCCTCTGTACCACAGTTAAAGAAGTTGAGGACATCATACAGAGGATGCGACCTTGGTAAAAGCTAATATATCAGATATAAGCCCTCTTATTGCTGACATCACTAATCACTCTCTCCAGAGCGGCTAAGTCCCACTGGCCTTGAAAACCGCAAAAATTAGACCTCATTTTAAAAAATCCTCTTTGGATCCTGAAGTGATAGCAAACTATTGTCCGATCTCCAAACTTCCATTTTTGTCTAAGGTTTTGGAAAAGGTTGTTTTGGTCCAGCTTCAGGATCACCTCAAAAAATTCAATCTGTTTGAAAAATTTCAGTCTGGTTTCTGAACTTCTCACAGCACACAGACAGCCCTGGTCAGAGTCACCAATGACCTCCTGATGGCTGCTGACCAGGGCTCTTCATCACTCCTTATCCTCCTGGACATCACAGCTGCATTTGATACGGTAGATCATAATATTCTCCTTCATCATCTTCACTATATTATTGGACTTTCTGGCATTGCTTTGGAGTGGTTCGAGTCCTATCTTACAGATAGGGCTGAGTATGTGGCCTTGGGGGATACTAAGTCTCATACCCACACTGTCACCTGTGGAGTCCCACAAGGATCAGTCCTTGGGCCAGCCCTCTTTAATATCTATATGCTACCCCCGGGTCACATCATCCGCAAGCATGGAATTTCATTCCATTGCTGTGCTGATGATACACAGCTCTATGTGAGACTGGTTTCGACTTCTCTTACACCTCCATCAACTTTTTCCTCTTGCTTGGATGAGATTGAGGCCTGGATGTTCAAGAACTTCCTCAAGCTGAACAGCACCAAAACTGAAGCTCTTTTAATTGGCACCCCCCATCAACTTCGTTCCTCTGTAAATTGTATTTCCTTTTCTGACCGTACCATTACCCTCTACCCTTCTGTTACAAATCTGGGTGTCAAGTTAGACTCCCATCTGTCATTTGATACACATGTCCATCACCTTTGTAAAATTGCATTCCTTCATCTCCGAAACATAGCCAAACTCCATCCCTACCTCTCCCTCTGTGATGCTGAAAAGCTGGTTCATGCCTTTGTCTCATGCAGACTGGACTGTTGTAATGCACTCCTCATTGGGATCCCCAGCAAGAGCCTTCAAAAGCTCGAAACAAATTCAAAATAGTGCTGCAAGAATCCTGATGAGGGTGCGGAAATATGAACATATCTCACCAATCCTTCGGTCACTTCATTGGCTCACTATCCATCTTCGTATCGAATACAAACTCTGTTAGTTTACTCACCAGTGCATCCATGGAAATGCTCCACAATATCTTAAAGAACTCCTTATACTCCAATCCACTGCAACAAACCTTCGTTTTACAAATAACCACCGCCTTCGCCCCCCTGTGACCAAACGTCATACAATGGGTGACCGAGCCTCGGGAGCCGCTGCTCCACGGCTCTGGAATGCCCTACCAGAGAGCCTGAGAACACAGCAGATTGTGGGCTGTTTTAAAAAACAGCTAAAGACTTTTCTATTTAGGAAAGCTTATTAACAAGAATGCTGTAATTATTGTTGTTTAATCTCTGTTTTTATCTTGCCTTGCCTTTGTTTAATCTTTTTATGTTGCACTTTGAGATTTACTGCTAATGTAAAGTGCCCCTATAAATAAAATGCATTATTATTATTATTACTTGGTTTGGCAGCCACTCCATTCTGGAGACTTCTTGGCTCTGACATTGGCAAGCTTCACACTCCTGGATTTGGGGATTTTCTGTCACTTTTCTCTGCAGAAACCCCCTAAGCTCTGTCAGGTTAGATGGACACCATCGGCAGACAGCTATTTTCAGGTCTCTCCAGAGATGTTTGATTGGCTGGGCAACTCAAGGACATTCACAGATTTGTCCCTAAGTCACTCCTGTGTTTTTGTCTAGGTGTTGTGTCCTTTTGGAAGGTGAACTTTTGGCTCAGTTTGATGTCAAAGTGCTCTGAACCTATTTTCCTATTAAGGATGTCTCTGTACTTTGCTTCTTTCAGATTTCCCTCGACCTTGTCTAGGCTCCCAGTACCTACCACTGAAAAAACAATCTCACACCTCAATGCTGTCAACCCCATGCTTCACTGCTGGAATGGTATTGCACACGTGTTGAGCAATGCACCCATGACACCTAAACCTGAGGCCAAACAGTTTAGTGCTGGTTTCATTAGACCACAGAAACTGGTTTCTCACGGTGTCAGAGTCATTTAGATGCCTTTGGCAAACTTCAAGCTGACTTGCATATTTCTTTTACTGAGGACAAACTTCTTCCTGGCCTCTCTATAATAAAACACAGATCAATGGAGTGTTGCCGTGATGGTTGTCCTTCTAGACGTTTCTCCCGTATGCACACCGTTTCTCTGGAGCTCAGCCCATATTGACGACAAGGTTCATGGTGGTCACTTCTCTTACCAAGGCCTTTCCCCCACAATTGCACAGTTTTGACCAAGCAGCCAGTTCTAGGAAGAATCATGGTTGCTCCAAACTTCTTCCATTTAAGAGTTAAGGAGGCCATTGTGCTCTTTGGAACCTTTAATACTGCAGGTATTTTTTGCAGTCCAGATTCTGAACTCTGAAGGAATTTCCTTTGACCTCAAGGTTTGTTTTTTGCTTCATTTGTGGGATATTCCATGAACAGGAGTGAGCCTTTCCTAATCCATTCAGCTGACCACAGGTGTGGACTCCAGACAAGGTGTAGAAACATCTCAACAATGATTAACAGAATTGGGTGCACCCATGCTGAATTTCAAATCTCATAGTAAAGAGTCTAAATACTTGTGTCATTTTTAATTAATGCTCAAAAATTATATTAAGTGTTGGTTGATGAGGGGGAACATCCATCCATCCATCCATTATCCAACCCGCTATATCCTAACTACAGGGTCACGGGAGTCTGCTGGAGCCAATCCCAGCAAACACAGGGAGCAAGGCAGGAAACAAACCCCAGGCAGGGTGCCAGCCCACCGCAGGACACACACACACACACACCAAGCACACACTAGGGACAATTTAGGATCATCAATGCACCTAACCTGCATGTCTTTGGATTGTGGGAGGAAACCGGAGTACCCAGAGGAAACCCACGCAGACACGGGGAGAACATGCAAACTCCAGACAGTGAGCTTCCCGGGTCTTCTAACTGCGAGGCAGCAGTGCTACCCACTGCGCCTCCGTGAGGGGGAACAATTAACTTAAAAGATTTTTGCACAAAGCTGCAACACAACAAAATGTGAGTAAAAGCGAAGGGGTCTGAATACTTTCTGATGGCACTGTACATTGTAAAACATGACAACAGGACAAGATAAGAATTTGGTGAGTCTCAACAATAATCCCCTTTTAATAGAAAGAATAGTTAAAAAATAAATTGAAGAAATCAAAACAAGTAATGCTGAACTGTTATGGTCTGTCGGTATATATAAATGCTTCTGTCAAGGAGTAGTGCCTTACGGATGTGGGTTCTCAGATGGTCCATGATATCTTGTCTCATCTTTACATATTGGCAGATGGTGGAAGAGGAGGGGCTTCCAGACTTGAGCCAGAAGTGACGTCTGTGCCCCTCCAGTGGTTCTTTGTCATGTCTACAGCTGAAACAGCTGAAGGAGTCCACAAGTATGATGTCTCATTCAGAAGTATCTGTAACATTCTCAAAAGTGCCCTGGAAGTATCCTTTGCTTGTATATCTTAGACATGATGAATAGATAAATTATAATTAAAATATATACACACACATATATATTTATATAATATATATATTTATTTATATATATTTTTATTCATATATTTATATAGATATATTTATATTTATATATACAGTCAAAGTAAAAGGTATGTGAACCCTTTGGAATTATCTGGTTTACTGCATGAATTGGTCATAAAAAGGGATGTGATCTTCTACAGGTCCTGATATACACAATGAGCTGAAGCCAATCACACACAAAAAGTTCTACTCTTTCATGTCTTTATTTTACAAACACATTCAACGTTCACAGTGGTAGTGGAAAAAGTAAGTGAATCTTTAATAACTGGTTGACCCTCCTTTGGCAGCAATGACCTCAACCAGGCGCTTCTTGTAACTGCAGATCAAACCTGCACGTCATGCGGGGGGTATTTGAGCCCATTCTTCCCTGCAGAACTGCCTTAACTCTCCCATATTCTTTGGTTGTCTTCTGTGTATGGCTCTCTTCAAGTCATTCCACAGCATCTCAATAGGATTGAGATCTGGGCTCTGACTGGGCGACTCCAAAAGGCGGAATTTGTTCTTGTGAAGCCATTGTGCTGTGGATTTGCTGCGATGTTTGGGGTTGTTGTCCTATTGCATCACCTAGCTTTTTCTGAGCTTAAGTTGATGGACAGACACCCTCAAATTATCCTGGAGAATTTGTTGATAAATTTGTGAATTCATTTTCCCCTCAATAATGGCAAGCTGTCCAGGCCCTGATGCAGCAAAGCAGGCCCAAATCATGATGTTCCCTCCACCATACTTTACTGTAGGGATGATGTTTTGATGTTGATATGCAGTGCCTTTACGCCAAATCAAGTTCTGCTTGTTCCTCCCAAATAGTTGAATTTTGGTTTCATCTATTGTTTATATTGTATCAGTATGCTGCTGCTGAAGAATGTGAATTTCCCATTGGGATTAATAAAGTATCTATCTATCTATCTATCTATCTATCTATCTATCTATCTATCTATCTATCTATCTATCTATCTATCTATCTATCTATCTATCTATCTATCTATCTATCTATCTATCTATCACTCCACAAAATGTTTTCCCAGTACCGTTGTGGAGTGTCCAAGTGTTCTTTCGTAAACTTCAGGCGTTCAGCAATGTTCTTTTTTGATAGCATTGGCTTCCTTCTTGGTGTCCTGCCATGGACTCCTTTCTTGTTCAGTGTTCCACATATAGTTGACTCATGAACAGAGATGTTAACCAGTTCTAATGACTTCTTCAAGTCCTTTGCTGTCACTCTAGGGTTCTTCTTTACCTCATTGCTGACTTTGCGTTGTGCTCTTGGGGTCATCTTGGCAGGGCGCCCACTTCTAGGCAGAGTAGCCACAATACCAAATTGTCTCCATTTATAAACAACTTGCCTAACAGTAGACTGATGAATATCTCAAATCTTTGAAATGACTTTGTAACCCTTTTCAGCCTTCTGTAGATTTACAATTCTTGATCGTAGCTCTTCAGACAGCTCTTTTGTGCGAGGCGTGATTCCCATCTGGATATGCTTCTTGTCAAAAGCTCAAACTTTATAGTGTTTGTGATCAAACAGAGTCATTCGAGGCCACACCTCTGAACTCGTTTCATTAAATGGACTCCAGGTGTGTGAAATTCGGACTGCAATGAGCGTTTTAAAAAGTCATTAGCTTAGGGTTCACTTACTTTTTCCAACCTTCAGTTTCACAGTTTGAATGATGTATTCAGTATGGTCAGAAATTCTCTGAAAATCTGTGTATCTTTAGTCATAGGAGACTGTGTTTGTTCATTATGGTGACTGACATGAAGATACGACCATGGGACCATTTATATGGGAATTAGACATAAATATTGAGAATTCCTAGGGGTTCACATATTTTTTACTTTGACTGTATATATATATCTATATATATATATATATATATATATATATATATATATATATATATATATATATATATATTCACGGCATTCGTAGTCTGAATCACAATCTGATTGTATGGGTGGTTACCTAACAGGTAACACTTGTGGTTGGCCAGCACGTCAGCTAACATCCGCCACGGTGCCCTCAGTTGTGAGAAGCAGATCATAGAATGGTTGAAATAGTTTACTGTCAAATAATGCAAAGAGTACGCGACACGTGTTTCGCCCTAATTCTGGGCTCATCAGGCGTACACACTCACTGCATCCCCTCTCAGGAATCGAACCTCGAACATCAGCACCAGAGGCGAAGCCCCTAACGTTGCGCTACGGCGTGTGGCTCGTTTATTTGACAGTATGTAGATCGAGGTAATTACATTCATGGCATTCATAGTCTGAATCACAATCTGATTGTATGGGTGGTTACCTGCCAGGTAACGCTTGTGGTTGGTCAGCAAGTCGGCTAATATCCGCCACGGTTCCCTCTTTTTAGTTGCGAGAAGTAGATCATAGAATGGTTGAAAGCCCAGAATTAGGGTGAAACACGTGTCGCGTACTCTTTGCATTATTTGACAGTAAACTATTTCAACCATTCTATGATCTGCTTCTCACAACTGAGGGCACCGTGGCGGATGTTAGCTGACTTGCTGGCCAACCACAAGCGTTACCTGGCAGGTAACCACCCATACAATCAGATTGTGATTCAGACTACGAATGCCGTGAATGTAATTACCCTGATCTATATGCTGTCAAATAAACGAACCACACGCCATGGCGCAATGTTAGGGGCTTCGCCTCTAGCGCTGACGTCCGAGGTTCGATTCCCGTAAGGGAGTGCAGTGAGTGTGTACGCCTGATGAGCCCAGAATTAGGGTGAAACACGTGTCGCGTACTCTTTGCATTATTTGACAGTAAACTATTTCAACCATATATATATATATATATATCCATCCATCCATCCATCCATCCAGTTTCCAACCCGCTGAATCCGAACACAGGGTCACGGGGGTCTGCTGGAGCCAATCCCAGCCAACACAGGGCACAAGGCAGGAACCAATCCAGGGCAGGGTGCCAACCCACCGCAGGACACACACAAACACACCCACACACCAAGCACACACTAGGGCCAATTTAGAATCGCCAATCCACCTAACCTGCATGTCTTTGGGACTGTGGGAGGAAACCGGAGTACCCGGAGGAAACCCACGCAGACACGGGGAGAACATGCAAACTCCACGCAGGGAGGACCCGGGAAGCGAACCCGGGTCCCCAGGTCTCCCAACTGCGAGGCAGCAGCGCTACCCACTGCGCCACCGTGCCGCCCTATATATATATATATATATATATATATATATATATATATATATATATATATATATATATATATATATATATATATAATATATATATAATATATATATATATATATATATATATATATATATATATATATATATATATATATATATATATATTCATTGCATTCGTAGTCCGAGTCCCGACGACCTGAATTGTGTGGGTGGTTACCTACCAGGTAACGCTTGTGGTTGGTCTGCCATTCGGCAAACATCTGCCACGATGCCCTCTTCAGTTACCTGCTAGTCAACGGAGGATGTTCAGTTATTTCTCCAAATATTTTTTGCCTTTCTCAGACATTTTATGAATGTGCACTTCTCTTTTAATTCCATTGCAAACGCATAAAGCTCTGATCTCTCCCCTGTACACTAATACATTAGTCTATAACATTTTTACAATTGGGCAGGCAGCATAATCATTTTTATTTCAAAAGGAAAAAGAGCATTTTTAACTATAAACAAAATACTCTAGTACCTCATGAGAAGATAGTTACACTTTAGGTGGGCAGTCTTTATCATTTTCGCAAATCCTAATGAGGGTAAACACCAGTATTTAGAATTTGTACACTTTGGGAGACCAGAGTGGTTTTGAGTCAAAGATGGACTCTTCTAGAAATAAAGAAAATGTAGAATTAACATTTGTTACAGATATAAGGCAAATTATGAGTGTGAGGAGGTATTTTTGTGTGAATCACATCCAGTCCCAGACATGACACACTCTCAAGTTCAGTCAGATAGTCTTTTAGTTTGATTCTGTGAGTTCTTCTAAAGGGGTTTCATTCATTCATTCAGACGTCAAACAAGTCAATAAGTAATTTCCTGCACTCCGATTATTCAATACATTCCGAGAAGCATTTTGTGGTGTTTTAAATGTTAATTTATTTACGGTGTAAAGTTTTCAGTTTCTCTGAAAAAAACTTTTTTACTTGCTTTACAAATTTCTTTTCCTAGTGAAGGTGGCTGGTGTTACTGGCACCCTCTCTGAAATATATGTGTATTTTTTAAGCTTTGGGGTGTATCATGGCGTGTGTCAGGAGTCTTCAGGTTGGGCTCTGCACCTCCTCATCTCCTTAAACTGTTGGTTTGTAACAGACAGAAAGAGTGGGCGCGTGTGTGTGTTTCTGTGTGTGTGTGGTTGGTCAAGGACTGACACTCCGAAATAAGAATCCTCTGAAGAACGTGTGTGTCATCATTCTCCCAGAGATCATTGCTATCAATGCTTCTTCTCCTCTATCAGTTGACTCTTCTCCAAAGTATCTGCTTTATGCTGATTATGTGTTGTAGCATGTTGCTGAGTTGAACTGATCTCAGAATTACAAGTATTAGATGGGTCTGCATTTCAAATAAAAATATATTTATTGCACTGGACAATATTTGTGGGGATTGCCTGCCTCATAAACATGTTTGTTTTCTTTCATGGGTGAAGACATGGCAGCTGAGTAACACCACAGTGTAATCTGATTTTGTATTCAATTCAAGTCAGTTTACCTTAAAGCTGTCCATGCATCCTGAACTTTTTGGTATTTTAACCAGGTGGTTCAGGATGTGGCCACTGCCGTGATTTCAACATGTATGCTTTGTGTTTGTCTTTTGATGTTATGTTAATCTATTACTTTATTAAAGCAAAATCTCCCTTTGGTATATTGTGTGATTATTTGCCATCCACATTCAACACAGATTGATTTTTCTCCCTCAAAGTTTGAACAATTTGGACATTACTTTGAGTTAGTTGTGTTTGTGGAGTCTATTGAAATTTTTATTTGTGCTAATCACGCTGCTGTTGTTAAAGTTTTAAACATGTTAAAAGGAGTCTGAGGCTATTAGAAAAGACCCAGAAAACAGGCCAAGACCTTCAATGGCTTGCCAAGAAATGGCCTCACCCCTGGCAGTCAGCCCCCAATCTAACACAGTTCTATGACATAACTAACACTTCATTTCTTTTCTCCTTAATTCAATGTGCTTTGCAATATAATGCATGATATTTGCTGATTACAATCAAACCAGAAACATTTTTTCCACTCAGACAAAAGTTAGAATCACTGCTTCGCATATACAGTGTGTCACAAACTCCACAAAGAGCCATGGCAAGGTTTGGGGCAGCCACCCGTATATTTGGTTCCCTTGCTGCAAATTGCAAGTAAATGATAGCACTGATGTGCACAAACTGGAGTCCAGAGCAGAACTGAGCGAATAGGGGAAAGGTGGAGGCTTTTAAAGGGGAAGACCGGAAGTGAGGTCAAAGGGGCCGGGATCGGAAAGGTCTTCAGCCATAGGCTCGAGCCTGGACGTGACATCAAGGGGGCCCAGAGCCAACAAGGCCTTCGTCTATAGGTCTGGACCCAGAAGTGACGTCAACAGGGTCAGGTGGAACTTCCAGTGAATGGTCTGCAGGAAAGCGAGAAAAAGAGTCCGTGCATTCTGCTACATCCCAGTCAGATTCAGAATTGCCCTCACTCAAGCCCTTTAGCTGTCTCCCATGCGCACGTGTGTGACAAGTGGCATGCAAAAGTTTAGGCCCTCTTGCTTGAAATGTCTGTTACTGTGAATAGTTAAATGAGCAGAAGACAAACTGATCACCAAAAGGCATCAAGTTAAAGATGACACATTGTGTTTCAGCATGTACAGTATCTCACAAAAATAAGTACACCCCTCTCATTTTTGTAAATATTTTATTCTATGTTTTCATGGGACAACACTGAAGATGTGACACTTTGCTCCAATGTAAAGTAGTCCATGTACAGCTTGTATCACAGTGTACATTTGCTGTCCCCTCAAAATAACTCAACACACAGCCATTAATGTCTAAACCGCTGGCAACAAAAGTGAGTACAACCCTAAGTGATAAATGTTCAAATTGTGCCCAATTAGCCATTTTCCCTCCCCGGTGTCATGTGACTCATGTATATGGGGTTCGTGTTAAATTTAGTGTTATCGCTCTCACACTCTCTCATACTGGTCACTGGATGTTCAACATGGCACCTCATTGCAAAGAACTCTCTGAGGATCTGAAAACAAGAATTGTTGCTCTACATAAAAATGGCCGAGGCGATAAGAAGATTGCCAGCACCCTTAAACTGAGCTGCAGCACGGTGACCAAGACCATACAGCAGTTTAACAGGACAGGTTCTACTCAGAACAGGCCTCGCCATGGTCGACCAAAGAAGTTGAGTGCCCGTGCTCAGCATCATATCCAGCGGTTGTCTTTTGAAAATAGACGTATGAGTGTTGCCAGCATTGCTGCAGAGGTTAAAGGGGTGGGGGGTCAACCTGTCAATGCTCAGATCATACGCCCGCCACACACTGCATCAAATTGGTCTGCATGGCTGTTGTCCCAGAAGGAAGCCTCTTCTAAAGGTGATGCACAAGAAAGACAAGCACACTAAGGACATGGATTACTGGAACCACGTCCTGTGGTCTTATGAGACCAAGATAAACTTATTTGGTTCAGATGGTGTCAAGCGTGTGTGGCAGCAACCAGGTGAGGAGTACAAAGAAAAGTGTGTCCTGCCTACAGTCAAGCATGGTGGTGGGAGTGTCATGGTTTGGGGCTGCATGAGTGCAGCCGGCACTGGGCAGCTACAGTTCATTGAGGGCATCATGAATGTCAACATGTACTGTGACATACTGAAGCAGAGCATGATCCCCTCCCTGGGTCGCAGGGCAGTATTCCAACATGATAACGACTCCAAACACACCTCCAAGATGACCACTGCCTTGCTAAAGAAACTGAGGGTACAGGTACTGGACTGGCCAAGCATGTCTCCAGACCTAAACCCTATTGAGCATCTGTGGGGCATCCTGAAATGGAAGGTGGAGGTGCGCAAGGTCTCTAACATCCACCAGCTCTGTGATGTCGTCATGGAGGAGTGGAAGAGGATTCCAGTGGCAACCTGTGAAGCTCGTGTGAACTCCATGCCCAAGAGAGTTAAGGCAGTGCTGGAAAATAATGGTGGCCGGCCACACAAAATATTGACACTTTGGGCACAATTTGGACATTTTTCACTTAGGGGTGTATTCACTTTTGTTGCCAGCGGTTTAGACATTAATGACTGTGTGTTGGGTTATTTTGAGGGGACATCAAATTTACACTGTTATACAAGCTGTACATGGCCTACTTTACATCGTATCCAAGTGTCATATTTTCAGTGTTGTCCCATGAAAAGATAGAAGAAAATATTTACAAAAATGTGAGGGGTGTACTCACTTTTGTGAGATACTGTAATTCAAGATTAGTGTATTGTTTATGTGTTGTATAATTGTACAGTGAAAAAAGGAAAGGAGCACCATGCAATAGTTTGTGCACCCCAAGATATTTGTGGTCTCAGATAACGTTTCCCAAAGTGGTCTCAATGCTTCATTAGCTCATTAGGGCTATGCCTTATTCACTGTCTTCATTGGGAAACCCCCTGTGAAACAAAGTGTAAAGCTGTATAAATTCTCGGACTCCTCAGACCTTGTCCTAACAATCAGTCGCCATGGGCTTCTCTAAGCAGCTGCCCAGAACTCTGAAAAATAAAATAAGTGATACTCACAAAACAGGAGAAGGCGACAAGAAGATAGCAAAGAGTTTTCAGGTTGCTGTTTCCTCAATTCATAATGTTATTAAGAAATAGCAGTTAACAGGAACAGTGGAGGTCACATTGAGGTCTGGAAGATCAAGAAACCTTTCTAAGATCTTAATAGCCTTCTCTCTATGTTCATAGTAATGGTGTCTTGATTTAAAAATTAGTTGTTTTGTTTCTTTAGTTGTGAAGAGGTTGAGTTCTGAATGCAGAGCCTGCCTTTTCCTATGAAGTGCCTCATTTGGAGGCCTGGTGGGTTCTTGATCTATTCTGGTAATTTTGATGGTTAGCTCTGATACCTTCTTGGTTTCTGATTTATTTTTATGGGAAAGATATGAGATAATCTATCTTCTTAAGAAAGCCTTCAGAGTTTCCCAGAGTATTCCTGCAGAGACCTCTGAGGATGTATTTGTCTCTTAAAAAAACTCAGTTTGCTTGGATATAAATTCTGTAGAGTTCTCGTCTGCTAATGAAAGTGGGTTAAGACGCCATCTCTGAGATGAGTATGTGGGGCAAAGTGGTTTAAGCTTCAAGATCAAAGAGGCATGGTCAGAGATAACAATAGCGTTGTACTTACAAGATTTAATCGTAGGCAAGAAATTGTTATCTATAAAGAAATAATCAATTCTTGAGTAACAATGATGCACTGGTGAATAGAAGGAATATGCTCTTGAGTTTGGGTTTAGAAATCTCCACGGATCTAATAAGTTGTGATCAGTTACAAACAGCGTAATTGTTTTTTCAGTGTTAGATTTCGTCGCCCCTGTGGCAGGAGACCTGTCTAGGTCCGGATTTAAAATACAATTAAAGTCACCAGCCATTATAATTTTATGAGTGTTCACATTGGGATGCAAATACATTTTGGATGAAGTTCTTATCATCCACATTGGGTGCATAGATATTTATCAAAATCACTTTACAGTTAAATAAATTATCCATGACGATCACGTATCACCCTTCAGGATCAGATACTCCATCTGATACTACAAATGAGATTGTTCTATGTATGAGAATTCCCACACCTCTAGTTTCCTTTGTAAAGCTGGACTGGAATATATGGCCAGTCCAGTCTCTGTGCAGCCGAAACTGATCCTTGCTTAATAAGTGAGTCTCCTGTAAAAATACTATTTTAGCGTTTAGACCTGTTAGGTGAGAGAATACTTTCTTTCTCTTTAATTCGTGATTGAGACCTTTAACATTCCAAGAAACCTTTCTGAAAGAACTGTTCGTTGGATTGCTAGAGAGGCAAATAAAAACCCCTGTTTGACTGCAAAAGACCTTCAGGAGAATTTAGCCGACTCTGGAGTGGTGGTCCAGTGTTCTACTGTGCAGCGACACCTCAACAAATATGACCTTCATGGTAGAGGCAGCAGAAGAAAACCTTTCCTGCATCCTAGCCACAAAAATCAGTGTGCCTGAAGCTTGCAAATGAACATCTAAACAAGCCTGATGCATTTTAGAAACAAGTCCTGTGGACTGATGAAGTAAAACTAGAACTTTTTGGGCACAATGTGCAAAGGTATGTTTGAAGAAAAAAGAGGGCAGAATTCCAGGAAAGGAACACGTCTCCAACTTTTAAGCATGGTGGTGGATTGATCAGGCTTTGGGCTTGTATTACAATCAGTGTCACAGGGAACATGTCATTAGCAGAGGGAATAATGGATTCAAATAAATACCAGCAAATTCTGGTAGTAAACATCACACCATCTGTACAAAAATTGAAGTTAAAAAGAAGATATGTCCTACAACAAGATAATGATCTTGAAACACACCTCAAAATCTACAAAGGAATCGGTGCAAGCTGACAGTTTTGCCAAGGCTTTCACAGTCCTCCAACCTAAATATCGTTGAAAATCTGTGGATAGATCTCAAAGGGACAGTGCATGCAAGACATTGCAAGAATCCTACAGAATAAGAAGCCTTTTGCAAGGACAAATGGACAAAAATAACCCAAGTAAGAACTGAAAGACTCTTAGTTGGCTACAAAAAACATTTACTAGCTGTGATACTTGCCAAAGGGGGGTCTTATTAAGTATAGACCATGTCGGGTGCCAAAACCTTTGGTTCAGGCCCTTTTCATTTTTTTGGTATTTTGTACCTGTGAATGATGAAAATGTAATCTTGCTTAAAATATTAAAGAAATGTGTCATCGTTTTGGTGATCAGCTCATCTTCTGCTCACTTAACTATTCACAGTAACAGACATTTTAAGCAAGAGGGCCCAAACTTTTGCATGCCACTGTAGATATTTTATAGTTAAATTCAGTACATAAAAAGTCCGTCCCTGATCAGCAGCCCACTATTGCTGCGATCCATCATGACTACTTCCATGAGACACTAATAAATTTTTTAGGTTACTGTTGGCCAATTACTAATTAATGGATTTAACAAACTAGTAAATGCTTTGCCAAGGCTCTGAAGTGCTCTTCACTGGGGGACATGGGATTTAGACAGGGTTGGATGGTGTGATCTTGGATGAGTATTGGGCCACTGGTCTGTGAAAACACTCACTCAGTTCTCTAACTGCCCACTTCAGTCATTGGTTCTTTACAGCTTTTATGCTTAAACACATTTATGGTATTTGTACCAAATTAGTAAACACACTGTATTCTGTGAATCTAGGGGAGCAAGAGAAAGAAAAATGGAATTGGCACGTTACATAAGTCCGGTGGTGTGCTGCCCTAAAGTGAACATCCACTGGCTTCTTCAACGTCCTCTTCAGCCACAACACTCGCACTAAATTGTTCCTGCCAGATGCTTGGTATCATGTTGATTTATGTGATTTATATTCCTCTGTCCATCACACAAATAATAGAAATCACATCCTTACCTAAAGAAAAATAGTACCAGGACTATGCCATCAGGTGATTATTTCCAGATCCCTTTTGTTGTTACAAACATGCAATGGACATATGGAAGACATGTTTTCTTACACCAAATCTGCTGCTGTTTCAAAGTGGATGTATTTGGTAAGTGTTTAGGCTTTTATTTTCTGGAAGTGCTCTGTGCCCCATAACCTCCATTAAGCCTCCACCAAGATCAGGCCAGGCAAGATATTTTTTAAAATTTATAGAACACACTTAACTTTAAAGCACAAATGGCATATGGCAAAAGCATATTTTCCATGTTTATGAAGAAATAACTTGGATTTGACAGGTGGTTGGACATTTTCTTTAAGAATATTCTGATCAATTGCACAATTCCTGCTTCCTTCACTCCAACTGTCTACACCAAACATAGAGGGCCTCTGTGCCACACAAAGTGTTCTACCTTTGGCCCATCTATCCATTGAACAAAAAGCTTGGGGATCATGCAGGTGTGGGAGATGAGCACATCTGTTCCTCCTTGATGGCAGCGATTTCCACCTTCCTCCTCTCCCATGAGTCCCATTTTGACTCCATCTCATGAATACTAACCTTAGTTCAGCCTACAGAGGCCTGCACTACTTTGGATGTCCTTCTGAGATCCTTCTGTCATTGCTGTGCACTTCAGGTCATTTTGGTAAGCCTGCTTTTCCTTGAAGATTCCTCACTGCTCCAAATGTCCTTCTTGTGGAGATAATGGCTCTCACTGTGGAGTCCCAGAGCCTTAGAAATTGCTTTGTAACCTTTTTCTGATTGGGAAGTGTAACATAGTTCGATATATGTTTGTTTTTATTATTAATGTCCAACAATATCCAATTTTAAACATGCAGGGAAGCCAGTTAACCCCAGCTGTTGCTTGGGCACATTTATGATCCTACTAGATCAGATAAGAACCTTTGTGTAGTATTGGACTGGGGGGTTGAAGGCTCTGCATCAATCAGGTTGCAACTGATTGCACAAGAATACTTGGTTGTTACCCACACCCCTGATGAGTATCAAGCTATCTGTGACATCAGAAGAATAGATTTAGTTGGACAGGTAGGATGTAGGAGCCTCCAGAATGAGGAAAGCTATTTGAAACCATGAACACTCCTTCCATGAAGACAGCCTGGGGGAATACATGTGGCCAAAATTAAAGGCCAGTTATGGAGTGTAGGCTAGTGGCTGAGATGAAAGGTGTCAAGGTTCGTCTTTCCAGCTCGTCAGAGGTAAGCACTACCAAACTGGGACACAAGGGAGTGCAGTCACTGATTATCTTGTCAATCTTTTAACCCACAGCTCTGCGAAAACGCCCAATGTTGGCAGCTGAGTCTACCCCTTCTGGTACAAGCACTACAAGAACAGAGCACTCTCAGAAGGCGGCGCCTCATTTGGGAAGGAGCAACCCACCGGATGGAGCTCCAACCTGAAGCCTGACTGCTCTTCAGATCCTTATCGCTATTGCCTATGGCAGAAATTGCTTTTTGTTCTATTTTGTGCCACCTTGTGCCTGTTATTTTGCTCACATTATTATTTCAGTAAACGAGGTGACCCGATTGGCACCCCAAAATTTCATTTGAACCAGTTCATTCCTCTCAGTTGTTGACAAAGGACATTAACAGGCTGACAGGTGAACTTGGTGTGGGTTTTGGGAATGAGTCATGCTGAAGAGTTGAATCACTGACACCGCAACTTGTGCAAGAAATGTGTCAAGGACTAGAAAAATTGATGATGGCAGAAGCAAGCAAAACATCTCTCTCTGCTACCCCTTTCGTGCTGCCATCTCTGCTGGAGAAGAGACTACAATGGACAAGAGGCTAAATCAACACAGAGCCACTTGATAATAGGCATACTGGACACAAGATGAACTTCTTATTATCCAGGTTGTACTGCTATTCTTTTAATCGCACAATTGAAAACCTAAAGTTGATCTATAATAAAAAGTGTAACTTTCTTTCCTGTCTGTTCTTGCACTCTATCTAATTGCCTGGCATGATAGTAGGTTGTTGGGAGCACACGATGATACAGCGCATTGCTGCACCCACCACACGATGAACCACCTGGATTGGGATCCTAGAGCAGCCGTGCAATGGGTGACACCTCAGCACCACAACAGTGTGAGGTTTTTTTTTTATGCTGGCTGGAGTGCCAATCCTACCACTAGTCCCCAAGTTTTCCCTGCAATTCTCTAGAGAGGAGAGGAATGAAGGCCAGTAGGACCACCAAGACAGAATATATGTGTGTAAATGGGAGGGAGGTCAGTGGAATGGTGAAGATGGAGGAAGTAGAGTTGGCGAAGGTGGATGAGTTTAAATACTTGGGATCAACAGTACAGAGTAATAGAGATTGTGGAAGAGAGGTGAAGAAGAGAGTGCAGGCAGAGTGGAAGGGGTGGAGAAGAGTGTCAGGAGTAATTTGTGACAGACGAGTATCAGCAAGAGTGAAAGGGAAGGTCTGCAGGACAGTAGTGAGGCCAGCTATGTTATATGGGTTGGAGATGGTGGCACTGACCAGAAAGCAGGAGACAGAGCTGGAGGTGGCAGAGTTAAAGATACTAAGATTTGCATTGGGTGTGACAAGGATGGACAGGATTAGAAATGAGGACATTAGAGGGTCAGCTCAGGTTGGATGGTTGGGAGACAAAGTCAGAGAGATGAGATTGTGTTGGTTTGGACATGTGCAGAGGAGAGATGCTGGGCATATTGGGAGAAGGATGTTAAGGATAGAGCTGACAGGGAAGAGGAAAAGAGGAAGGCCTAAGCGAAGATTTATGGATGTGGTGAGAGAGGACATGCAGGTGATGGGTGTAACAGAGCAAGATGCAGAAGACAGAAAGATATGGAAAAAGATGATCTGTTGTGGCAACCCCTAACAGGAGCAGCCGAAAGAAGAAGATTGAACTACAATGACCAGGCTGGTAAGAGTAAACATATAAGGACTGGGTTTTGGGGCAATCTGTTCAGGTCTACATAGTAAAGAGTCTAAAGGGGAAAACAGGGTCATCCTAGGACCCCTACCACAACAACATGGGTAATTCCAACAAGTTTTTTTGCTCATCTTTTCTGGAATTGCCTTTGATGGAGGCCTAGGTGTTCTTCTATAATTCTTGTGGCCATGACATCACTCTCATGGTGAGGGTCAGTATGTGCAGGGGATTTAGGTTCAATATGGCTGGCTGCGTTCAGTCATATGAATCAAATAAGCGATTCATGCCAGACACATACTGTAGGAACTATTAAAGATACCTTTCTGTCTGTTCCACCTTCCATTTTCTGACCCAGTTCTCCTATTCTAGGAACAGCAGGCAGGAACAAAGCCCTGTCAAATGTGTGAGGGAGTAACTAAGGTGGAAATAACATTTTCACGTGGGCAATGCAGGTGTTGGATACCAATATTATTTAAGAATATTAATTTAGAAATTATGTTAATATGTTTACTCATGTTCATTTTACCTAATATTACATTTTGTGCAAACATCTGATGCCATTCATGGTAACAGATAATCAAAATAGAGGATATCAGAAAGAGGGCAAAGACTTTTGTATATAGCAATGTTTATACAATGCACTCCTAGAAATGAATAAACAACATAGAAAAACTTTTACTCCCATTAAGTGTTTCTAAATGATTTATTTCAAAGTTGACAAATATAAAATGGTTTACCCTGCTACCTGTTTCTAATCAATTTAAAGATGACAATGATTAAAGTACAGAACAGGACAAGCATAATTGGCAGTGTACAGCAAGTTAAACAGGAGCATTTTATTTAGCCAATGCCCTTTGCATGCTCATTACCCAGTGAGGGCTTTAAAAATACAGTATATAAAAAACAAACAATACACTGTACAGTATTCAGACTCCTTCACTTTCTGCACACTTTATAAACGGAAGAATGTGCTATTTTTGTCATTCAATCTACACTCAATAACCCATGGCAAAGTGAAAACAAGTTTTCAGAAAGGTTGGCAAATTTATTCAAAATCATAGAAGTGTTCAGACACCCTAATTCAGTACTTTGTAGAAGCATCTTTGGCAGCACTCACAGCTTTGAGTCGTCTTGGTTAAGTCTCTACAAGCTCTGAACACCTGGATTTGTGCAGTTTAGCCCATTTTTCCTGGCAGAGCTTCTCAATTTCTGTTAAATTTGGTTTAGAAGAATCTGTGCCCTGCCAGCTTCACGTCTCTCCAGAGATGCTCTATGAGGTTTAAGTCTGGGCTTTGGCCAGGCCACTCAGGAACTCTCAGACACTTGTTCTGAAGCCCCTCTAGTGTTGTCTTGGCTATATGCTTTGGGACATTGAACTGTTGCCCCAGTCTGAGGTCACATGCACTGTGGAACAGGTTTTCTTCAAGGACCTCTTCATGTCTTGCTGCATTTATCATTCTGCAGTAGCATGATGCTGACATTAATTTTTGTTTCATTCAATAAGAGAATTTTCTTCCTCATGCTCTCAGAGTCCTTACAACGTCATACACCTTTTACTCAAGAGTGGCCTGTGTCTAGCCAGGCTTTCATAAATGCCTTAGTGGAGTGCTGCCGAGGCCGTCATCCTTTTGACAAGTTCTTCCGTTTCAGCAGAGGACTTTTGAAGCCGGTTAGTGTGACCATTGGGTTCTTGGTCACCTCCATAACCAAGGTACTTTTCTTGCCTGTTTATTCAGTTTGGCTAGATGACCAACTCTAGGAAAAGTCCTGGGGGTTCCAAACTTAATACATTTTATGATACTTGAGGCCACTGTCTTCCTGGGAACACTGAAAGCTTTGTAAATAAATGTAATCTTTTTTCTCCGATTTCTGCCTCACCACAATTTGTTAGCTGAAGTTTGTCGAGACTTCCTTAGACTTCATGGCTTGGATTTGTCCTGGACTACACTGTGAATTGTGGGGCCTTCTATACACAAGGATCTGTGTGACTTTATAAATGATGTCTGATCAATTGTGTTGGCCACAGTTGGACTCCAAACAAGTACCAGACGCATCTCAAGGAGCATTAAAACAAACAGGAATCACCTGAATACTCCAAGAAAAGAGGAATTCTAATTAATTAGCAAAGCTTTCTGGAAACATGTCTCCACTTTGTCATTATGGGTTATTGAGAACAGACTGACAAATATATCCATTTACAATTAAATCTACAACACAATATAGTATGTACAAACTGAAAGGGCCTGAATACCTTCTGATTTCACTGCTCTTGTTTTAAATATATCTGAGTAGGAAAACTGAGCAAATCCAAGTAGCTGCTTTAGTTTTCTTCTGCTCCAATATCACAACAACACTGTACGTTTTCTTCCCACATTTAATAAATCTAAACAAGGATTTTTAAATTATTGATAATTTTTAAAATTGGAAATACCTGCCTAAATCTCTCATTGCAATCACTCGGACTTGTTTCTAGTGTGAATTCTTGTGTGTTTCTGAAGATGACCTAGCTGTGTGAACCGTTTGCCACATTCAGAGCAGCAATATGGCTTCTCTCCTGTGTGAATCCTCCGATGTATTTGCAAACCAACTACTTGTGAGAATCGTTTGCCACACTCAGAACAGCCATGGGGTTTCTCCCCAGTGTGAATCTGAAGGTGTCTTTGAAGATGGCCTAGTTGTGCAAACTTTTTGCCACATTCAGAACAGCAGTGAAGCTTCTGGCCAGCATGCATTTTCTTGTGCCTCTGAAGGCTACCTATCTGTGAGAAACACCTGTCACATTCACTACAGCAATATGGCTTCTGTCCAGTGTGAATTATCTGATGCATTTCAAGATTCCGTCTCTCCATAAATCGTCGGCCACATTCATAGCAGTAATATGGTCGAAGCCCAGTGTGAATTCTCTTGTGTCTCTGAAGGTTGCCTATGAGTGAGAATCGCTTACCACACTCGCTGCAGTCATAAGGTCTCTCTCCGGTGTGAATTCTCTTATGCCTCTGAAGATGGGAGTTGTCTGCAAATCTTTTGCCGCAATCTGGACAGCAAAATGGCTTCTCTCCAGTGTGAACTCGCAAGTGTTTATCGCGATGAGACTTGTTCTTAAAACTCTTTCCACACTCGTGGCAGTGATGCAAAGTACCTGGATTTGTACGCTGCACCTGATGGCAAACTTTACCAGTGCCTGATGGTGGCAGTGTCACAACATTCAGACAACTATATGGCAAAATGTCCAAATTCATGTTCCCTGACCCAGATGCCATATTTCCATTATAGTCTTTCTGTTGAGAGCTGCACTGAAAAGAATCCTCAGAAAACGAAGACAGGGAGAAGATGCCTTCCTCTTGTAAACCTGCATGGAGAAAAAGACAATTAGTTTTTGAACCGGAGAATTCTCAAATCTGTTTAATATCAGGGTCCTGAAACCTGTCTCAGAAGGAACCAGCTTAGATATTACTATCATTAGACGCAGAAAAGGCATTTGACATGATCGAATGGAATTACCTTTTCACTGCATTGGAGAAATTTGGGTTTGGCCCGAATATTTGTGCTTGGATCAAACTACTGTATACCAGTCCAGAAGCTTCAGTTTGTATTAATAACATTTGCTCAGACTACTTTAAACTAGAACGTGGTACCAGACAAGGATGTCCCTTGTCGCCACTGTTGTTTGCAATCGCTATTGAACCACTGGCGGTTCACTGCCGAAATTCTTATCAGATTAAGGGGATTGTCAGAGAAGGACTGGAACAGAAAATTTCTCTATATGCAGATGATATGGTCTTATATATATCGGACCCAGAAAACACTGTCCCCGCTGCTTTAACAGCACTAACAGAATTTCAAAAGATATCTGGTCTTAGAATTAATCTGAATAAAAGTATACTCTTTCCAGTGAATTCACAAGCATATAATATTGGATTAGACACCCTACCTTTTACCATAGCAGATCAGTTTAAATACCTAGGGGTAAATATCACAAGTAAACATAAAGCTCTTTATCAACAAAATTTTGGCGTCTGTATGGAAAAAATTAAGCAAGACTTGCATAGATGGTCAACCCTTCATCTCACTCTAGCCGGAAGAATTAACATTGTTAAGATGAATATCCTTCCTAAACTTCTCTTTTTATTTCAAAACATTTCAATATATATCAATAAATCGTTTTTTACACAGTTAGATTCAATAATAACCTCATTCATTTGGAACTCAAAACACCCACGTATCCGAAGAGCGACCCTACAAAGACCTCAGGCAGAAGGTGGCATGGCTTTACCTAATTTTCAGTTTTATTACTGGGCAGCAAACATACAAGCCATAAAAACCTGGACACAAATAAATGAACATACACAGGCTTGGCCCGCAATAGAAGTAAAATCCTGTAGTACTTCTTTATATTCCCTGCTCTGCTCTCCAATAAATGAAAGTTATCGCAAATATACTAATAACCCAATTGTGCTTTACTCACTCAGAATATGGAACCAAATTAGGAAGCATTTTAAGATGGAAAATCTTTTATCAGTGGCACCTCTGCAAGAGAACCACCTCTTTCAACCTTCGCAAGTATATCCAGTTTTTAATACCTGGAAAAGTTCTGGGGTTAAAATGCTCAGAGATCTTTATATAGACAACATATTTACATCTTTTGAACAATTACGTTCAAAATTTAACCTCCCAGCTACACATTTCTTTTACTATCTTCAAATTAGAAATTTTGTTAAACAGAAATTGCCCGATTTCCCCCACCTTGCACCCTCCACAATGCTGGAAAAAATACTGCTCAATTCCGAGGAAACAAACACTATTTCCGCAATATATAAAATCTTATTAGATTCCCTACCTTTCAAAGATCCAAGAGGACATTGGGAAGAAGATCTCTTAATCAATATATCAGAAAAGGAGTGGAAGGTAGCAAAGCAGAGAATTCACTCGAGTTCTATATGCGCAAAGCACAGAATTATTCAACTAAAAATTATATATCGAGCTCATCTGTCTCGCTTAAAACTGTCCAAAATGTTTCCAGGCCAGGATCCAACCTGCGAGCGCTGCAACCAAGCTTCTGCCTCACTGGGTCACATGTTCTGGGCCTGCACCAAACTAACATCATTTTGGACAAAAATTTTTAAGTGCCTCTCAGACAGCCTTGGTATCACAATCCCTCCTAACCCATTAACAGCTGTGTTTGGTGTCCTTCCAGATGGACTTGAATTGGAGAAGGACAAGCAAACGGTGATTGCATTCACTACACTCTTGGCACGCAGACTTATTTTGTTAAATTGGAAGAATCCTAATTCTCCTCTTATAAGTCAGTGGGAAACCGATGTTTTATATTATTTGAAATTGGAAAAAATCAAATTCTCAGTTAGAGGATCTGTACAAAATTTTTTCAAAACATGGCAGGGTTTAATCAATATTATTTTAGAATAAGAGAATTAACTATTATTGCATTTAACTCCCTTCTCCATCTCTTATTTATATAGATATTTACTTCTCCCCTTCTTTTGTCTAATGTTGCCTTATTAAAAAGCTTAAAGAAATTTTCCTTTAGCTAAGCTCTCCTTCTCAGGGGTGGGGTTTGATTTGTCTTCAAATTTGTTGGGTTATAAATTGATCTGTTTGTATGGAATGATTACAATGAAAATTAATAAAATAAAAATATTAAAAAAAGAAGGAACCAGCTTTAGACTAAGTGTTAGCCCATCACTCACATCCACATCCATACTCACACAGAACCATTTTAGAGCCATCAGCTAACCTAAGTTCTATATTTTCAGAGTGTGACGTGTGAGTCCCTGTCTTGCACTCCAAAACACGAGGCTGAGTCTCAGTCCTTCTGCAAAACCAACTTTATTCAGCTTGAAACAGCAATAGCAGGGTTATTTATTGCAGCGGGATCTACCGCTCTCCTATACACAGACACAGCAATCCGGCAGGGTCATGGCCAAGTTATACTGTTACCTGCATTTCTAATGTTCCTTGTATCACATATCGAAGACAGGAGCTTATAGCACAATCTCGATCGGCTTGTAGTTGTTTCCGGGGCAATATGCTGCTGAACTGCAAACCTGTGTTTGCCTCGGCAAAGGAGGAACAGTGCCGTCCCGTTGTGTGTGTGCGTATGTGTGTGTTGGGGGGGTCGGGGAGTGGTCCGGGAGTGGTCCTAAAACAGTTCAGAAACCTCACAAGAGATGTGGAAGATAAAAATGGTCTACCCAGTGAACAAACCCTACAAAAAGGACATAGAAGCACTAGAAAAGGTCCAAAGAAGAGTGACTAGGCTGATTCAGGGCTACAGGGGTTGAATTATGAGGAAAGATTAAAAGAGCTGAGCCTTTACAGTTTAAGCAAAGAAGATTAAGAAGTGACATGATTGAAGTGTTTAAAATTATGATGGGAATTAGTCCAGTGGATCGAGACTGTTATTTCAAAATGAGTTCATCAAGAACAAAGGGACACTGTTGGAAACTTGTTAACTCTTTGAGGGCTGAATATTTTTTCCAAAAAGCAGTTTCTGAAAAGCAATGGTTTCACAAAGAAATCAACATAAAACGTCTGTTGCTGCATGCTGTGGCAGCCAGTTTGACAAGAATGTGCGGCAGGCTTGCTGCCAAGCTGTCTTCACATGGCTGAGGCAGCATCAGCAGCAGCGATCAAGGTTTCTACCTCTTATCATTGTTAAGTGACACTCCTCCCTGGCGAACATAGGCATATCAGCTACATGAACCCATTCAGCACCATGATTAGCTGGGGACCAGTCAACTGAAGCTGGAACCTCACATTCGTTTTCGATCACTTGTATGAAAATCAGAGTCCAACAAGTCATAGTCCAGTTCAGAGATAATAAACCAAATGTCGTCCACGCAGTAGTTTGCTTTATGCATTCACTTTGATCTCTCGCTAGATGTCAGTGCCATTTTTGCTGTTGTTTGCGCCTTGCTAGTCACACAAGCGCAGGAAATCTCGATCAAACCAATGAAGCCAACTTTCCTTCTAGCAACAAGAGTCCAGCTAAAACATAACAGTTGGTTTTGTCACAGTTTACAGTTGATTACCATCGTCAGCTCCTCCTTTTGACAAAAGTCGAAATCAGCCCTGAAAGAGTTAAGGGGAAATTTCGCACAAACATTAGGAAGTTTTCTTTACACAAAGAACAACAGACACTTGGAATAAGCTACCAAGTAGTGTGGTAGACAGTAAGGGCTATCCAACCTTTTTTCCCCCCTGAGAGTTACTTTTACAAAATGAAAACGGCCGAGAGCTACTCATATTTTCTAACGTTTATTCTCATAGCTTATTTCAACCCAAACAAATTGAATAAGCTTGTTTTGCCTGAACATTTACAAAATGTTGGTGTCCGCAACTCATATTTTGCTTTAAAACATCACATAAAAATATTGAGTTCACCTGCAAGTGCATTTTGTGTGTGTAGTGCATCTCACACTATTGAATTAAAACATGAATGTTGTCAAAATAGAACAATCCAATTACAAATACACAGATATTCCTTATTAATTTGTCATTTTGTTCCCTGTCACTGTTTCACTTTATTCACATGTCCAGTTGCATGTCTGATGTGTTTTTTAGTCAGATGACTGGCACTGCATGGAGTCAACAAGAGAGGCAGGTGTATGGTGGAGTGGAGCCACTGAGGTTCACTCTTATGGAGTCATTTAAATGTTCGTCTGTCAGTAATGTTCTGAACTTTGATTTCATGACATTCATGTCAGACTCACAGAGGTATGAAGACCCAAACAAAGCAGACATTTTCAGAGCTGCTTGGTGAAGATTCTTATAGTTATCTGGCTCTACTAAGCTCCAGAAATGCTGATGAGAGTTTAACTGCACATTATTTTGAAGGTTTACTAATATACTGTATAATACATAAAATCCAATGTCTCTCTGTCTGTATGTCTGTCGGCTTTTCACAAGAGAACTACTTCACGGATTTATATCGGGTTTTTTTCTATAACTGGCTTGAACATTCCGGTTGATTTTGTGACTTCTCTCATTTTGCTATGTATCATAGTTGACTTGTGGTACTGATTTATTTGTGCGAATCCAAGAAACACGCAGCGGGACGAGTTTGGCGGGGCCTTCCTCACTCACTCGCCAGTTCTGGGGCGTGTGCCTTAACTCTGCTTAGCTAGCGAACGAGAGAACAATTGAATTCAACTTTGTTTGATATTTAAAATAAATTGTTACTTAGGTCTTGATGAGTTTGAGTCCGGATATTCTCTTAAGTGTATGCCACATTGAAAAGATAGATTGCAATTCAGATTGTGGATCGTGAGTTTGTGTTAAAAGGATCATGATATGATTTTTTGGAAAGCTCGCCCACCCCTAATTTGACTAATCAAGTTTTCAAATTTATGTAGGATTCATTAACCCTTTGGCGAGCTACTTGGAAAGGGTTTGTGAGCTATTGGTAGCTTGCGAGCAACATGTTGGAGACCCCTGTTTTAAGGACTTTCAAAACTTGACTTGATGTTTTTTTGGAAGAAATAAGTGAATAGGACTGGCGAGCTTTGTTGGGCTGAATGGCCTGTTCTTGTCTGGAGTGTTCTAATGTTCTAACCCAGTCTGGCACTGGAGAATGTGCCAACTAGTGATGTTACAACAGACCAGCCGTTGATGAAAATCAGATAAGATAAATGATTTTTCTTTTAAGACTCTGCTTTTCTAAACATTATGGCAAAGAAGTTGTAGTGCTCCTCTAGGCTATGTGTTATGAGATGGGTGTCTTCCTCTGAAAATGAAAGAGAAGCTGCTTAGATAAGTTCAGAACTTTTTCATTCTGTCCTCTGACTAAAAAGGATGCTGTGAGCTTGTTTGAAACTAAAGGAGATAGGGCTGAGTGGTGTTTTTGATTAAATAATTTAATTAGAATTAACATTTTAAAGCAATACTCAAATATTAAAATTGTGGTTTTTTTTGTACCAATTGGTACAGTTAGACTGTTGAGCAAACGATAAATATGCCAACAGAGGAACACAAAAATCAAGCTACTAATCATCCCAGTTTGATCAGCTAGACACGTGTGTACAGTTGAAGCATATTAATGCAAAGATGGAGATGAGCAGCATTTCTTTAGTGAATGGACTTGTTGCAAAGAAAGGCTCTGACTTTAATACAGTTGCCTGCAACTGGTTTGGATATAAAAGACTGGATGTTATAGAATTTCAATCAAATGTTTTTTAATCAATACATGATAAGTTTTACAATTTAATATAAGAATATACTTACTGTAAATGAAGTTGTAACAATGGATTAATAAAAGCATAAGGATTGAAGATAACTAAAGGGTTAACTAAACACAGCTTAAACCTTGGGCACGTAAGGCTTTTGCTTCATCTTAGAGGAGCCACCGAAGTAGTTACTAAAGTAAAAATGAAGTAAATGAGTAATGAACACCCCCTTAAAAAGTGAGAACAATCTAGTGAGGAAGCCCAAACACCCTCATTATGAGGCAGTGACCAGATCAATGGGAAAACCATAGGACATTCCTATTAACAAAGTGAAGTTTAGATTAACGGAAGAATCAACATGCATACGAAGTTACTGGTGGCTATAGATGATTGGTTAAAATGATAGAATTCTGTATATTAAGAGTTAGATGAAGTGATGTATTAGGTAAGGTAATGGTAATAGAAAAGTATAAAGGAATTAATTGTATTAATGATTGCTCATTCCATGGACTGAGACATTTGTGTATATCTGTATGCAAATAAGGAATCATTTTGCATTTTCATCTGGTCTCGTGAATGACTTCTTTGATAACAGAGGAAAGATTTTTTTCCACTACAATGCTGTTTCAAAGTGGGAGCATATCCATTTTATTTCAGCACTTAAAACAGAAACAATCAGCAGAATGGAATGAATGTGAAAAAGCACTGGATGAAAACAAGCTTAAGCTTATTTAAGCTTAATAATAAAATTATTACTATTAAGATTAAAGGTGGGTGGCATGGTGGCGCAATGGGTAGCGATGCTGCCTTGCTGTTGGGAGACCTGGGGACGCTTCCCGGGTCCTCCCTGTGTGGAG
This sequence comes from Erpetoichthys calabaricus, assembly GCF_900747795.2. Classification (NCBI taxonomy): domain Eukaryota; kingdom Metazoa; phylum Chordata; class Cladistia; order Polypteriformes; family Polypteridae; genus Erpetoichthys; species Erpetoichthys calabaricus. Next base: position 28,039,257 of record NC_041398.2, read on the forward strand.
TTTGCATGTTCTCCCCGTGTCTGCGTGGGTTTCCTCCCACAGTCCAAAGACATGCAGGTTAGGTGGATTGGTGATCCTAAATTGTCCCTAGTGTGTGCTTGGTGTGTGTGTGCGTGTGCCCTATGGTGGGCTGGCACCCTGCCAGGGAGTTTGTTTCCTGCCTTGCGCCCTGTGTTGGCTGCAACCCCCGTGACCCTGTAGTTAGGATATAGCAGGTTGGATAATGGCCACTGTCCCACCCACAACTACAAAACCTTCTGTGTTTATTTCTTCCTGCAGCATTGAAATACAGAATGTAGCCGGTGTGAATTACTGCAATAAGTGATTATCAATTCAAGTGAAAATGCTCAAAAATCCTTAAGGGAAGTGGCACGGTTCAGTTGAGGGAATGACACCACATTTTGCACCACCATGACACCAAGCTCGGCTTGTGGCCCCTGAAATCTTGAACATGGGCCAGATCTGGACTGCCAACTGATGACACTGGATCTAATTCTTACGTCCCGTTAAAATCAGTTGGCAAAGGGTTTACACAAAATTTGTTCTGTGAAACAGAGAGAAGGAGTAACATTTTTTATTTTCTGTTTTTGCTTATTCAACTTTGATGCCAATATTACTGCTTTGAGGATTTATTAACCAGACCATGGACAATTCCATTAACTCTCTGACTTATGTAATATACAGTACACCTCACCTTCACCACATCGTTTAGGCACTTACGTTTTCTATGCTGTCTTGCAGATGATGGTTGTTCACAATCTCCCTTGCACCACATCTCTCCACATGTATTCTGGTCAGAGTCTAAGATCTCAGCCTTCACATGCTCCTGAGGATGGTACTGCAGCCATTGGAGTGAGTCAGAATCAGTTACCTCTTGTTTTACAGCTGAACACATCTTCAAAATGGAGTCATTCTTTAACATTGTACCTTCCTTTAGTAGGTCCTGTAGGTCCAACATTTCATGGCTTTGTGATTGAAGACCTGGAAGTCCAAATTCAGAATTCTCCTCTTTAATGCTAGCATCAGCCCACTGGCAAGCTTCCTGCTTCAAGAAGTCACCCTCTTGGAGCGACTGGACAGATTCCCACTCACAGTCCTCTTCTTTGACACTGACCAATCTTAGTGCTTCAATATCTTCTTTGTGAGACTCCATGTTTGTTCTGCTGTGCCTTGCTCTTCCTCGGTCAATGGCCTCTCTTCTCTGTGGCCCTCTTCCTACTTACAGTTGTTGTCTCAAAGTGCACAATTCTTCACTGCACAGCCAGCTCCCCATTTTGTCCTGTGGAAACAAGTTATAATTCCTTCATAATTTATTTACTTATTTATTATTTTGTTTTTGTTTAAAAGTTATTTTAGCCTATGTTCAGCACTTTGGTCAGCGGCTGTTGTATGTAAAGTGCTTTACAAATAAAGTTGACTTGACTTGACATAATTTCAGAAACAAAACTTAGAACTTTCCATGGCAGCTATGCATATGAAACTTAGACCAGACTTTGGACTGGAATGTTATGATTTCTGTGATTTTCTGTCATTTTATTAAGTTAATTATCAGTCAATCAGTATGAGAAAAATGCTGTTGTGTTGAAAAGTTATTTCCCCCCACCATAAATGTATACATATACTTTTATATATACATATAACATAATTTCCTCCAACTTGCAAGAAAACGTTCCAGGATCGACTATATTATCACACACTCCTATAAATATGCACACTGTACAGTACACACATAGGAGTGGGCGATAAATTGACTGATCCAATACACTTGATGAACTTATTCTTGCAAGTTAAATAAAAATTTTTAAAAAGTTACACCAGTATACTAAAAATATCCTGAAACACAAATTTAAACATTAACGATACAACATGCAAATATGTAGATGTAAAAGAAAATGGGAAATATGATTTTTTTTGTTGGTGTGTCAGTGTTTTAAAGGTAATGCCTTTCAGTGTAGACCTCTATGTGGATTGTGTGTAATCAGCTGGCCTGTCCCCTTTAAGAGCACTAATCACAGTGCTGTGCGTTTTAACATCATTGGCGAGTCCATGTCGGCTCTGCCGTTGATCACGTGCACGTCTAAAGTGAAAGATTTCCGGGACAGGTAAAAAAAAATCATGTCTTGTGTTTGCTCTTTAGTGGTATAAGTCAATAAAATGGAAAGAATGAAACCACATTATGATTACTTCAAGGCTGAGATGCTAGTGAATCGATCCGAATAGCTGAGCCTTTTCATAAATGAAGAGATGTGCCTGTGTGCACATGTAATCATTTACAGTAGATAGATAGATAGATAGATAGATAGATAGATAGATAGATAGATAGATAGATAGATAGATAGATAGATAGATAGATAGATAGATAGATAGATAGATAGATAGAACACAATATGATAAATTGATAGAAGTGAAAGCATGCACTTCAGAACAGGTAATCCACCTGAAGCTAGGCATGTTTGGGCCTTGCCAGTATTTAGATTGGAGACCAACCAGGAAATGTTTAATTTGCTGCTGGAAGATTTGTTGGTGAGGTCAGAAGGGGATCCCAATATCCCGATGCAGTGATGGGGACACTGTGCTGTAAAAATGGCACCATGCTTCAGATATGACGTAAAACCGAGGTCCTGACTCTCTGTGGTCATAAAAGATCCCTGGGCATCCTTCGTAAACAGTAGGGTGTATCTCGATGTCCAGGATAAATTGCCATCCATGGCTTAGTCATTCTCTCAGCTCTTCCCCAACTAACAGCTAATATGTGGTGAGCATTCTGGCACAAAAATGGCTGCCGTTGGATCATCCAAGTGGATGCTACACATTAGTGGTGGTTGAAGTGGCTCCACACTCACTATGTAAAGTGCTTTGAGTAATGAGAAAAGCACTATATAAATGTAAAGATTATTATTACTATATGAAAGATAGATGTGAAAAAACACTATATAATAGATAGATAAATTCAAACTTCAGTCTGCTATGTGTGAGCAGGTTAAACATTAATAAAGTGTCTGTGGTTAGAATGTCCATCTGCCAAACCCAAATATCTAGGGAAGGGTCACAGGGAAGCTGGAGCCTATCCCAGCATAAATTGGGTACAAGGTGCCAGTCCATCGCAGGGTGAACCGTGGTATGCAACTCAGAAAGAATGGCTGTTTTAATAATTTAATAATGAGCGTGCTCGCATTGGGTAGTGGAGCAGGTGCGAGGAATTGTCTGTGAGGATAGCTTGTCTCCAGGTTGGTGCGAGCCGGTCGGCCGTCCATGCTTTGCCTTGCCAGCATGTGCGGGTGGTCTGATTGTCTCAGTATCAGCCCACGGCAGCAATAAGACGATCGCACCTGCAACTGCTTCCCCAGCCTATAAAAAGGGGAGCGCAAGGCGCAAGCTCACGAAAAAAAAAAAAGAACAACAACAACGCAGAAAGAAAGCAAGCCGGTGTAATGCAGGTGGACGGGAGTGAAGCCCTGAGGGGACCGTGTGGCCATCGCTCAGGAAGGGGGGGCTGTAGGTCACTCCTGTTTAGCTACTTTGGGAGCAGGAGCGATCACTACGCTCTAGAGCAGGGGTTCCCACACTTTTTCGGCTTGCGAGCTACTTTTAAAATGACCAGTTCGAAATAATCTACCTATATTAAAAATGCTACAGTATATATAAATAAAAAATGTGTTGTTGTACCTTGCATAACTGAATAACCCTTATGGCACAATAACAATTCCATACATTTATGGTCACTACAGTATCTGGATTTAATAATCTTCATGTGGGAAAAGCAGGGCCGGATTTTCCTATAGGCTAACTAGGCTTCAGCCTAGGGCCTCAAGATCAAGAGGGGCCTACATTCAAATTGTTAGCAAAATTAAAATTACACTATTCTAAAAACAGTGAACACTAAAACACTGAACCGAAAATAAGGAGAAATTCTACGCATATGACTAACAAACATAAAAATGTATTGGTTAAGATCAACGCGTTAATTTTCCACACAGGTTAGTACCAATCACAACATGTTTCATTTAACATATTGATATATATCACTGTAATGATGTATTTTATTATCTCTCATGTAATTTACAAACTTAAAAATGGAAGGTGAAAGGGCCTCATAAGTGGAATAGCCTAGGGCCTCTTTTCATATAAATCCGGCCCTGGGGAAAAGGCTGACTCGCATAAATAAGTAGAGCCTATTAATGCAGTCAAGGAGGTAGCACATTTCCTCATGTGTAGGCACTTTTCCTCTGTGTTTAAGTTCCAAAACTGTCCATGAGCCCCATACTTCAGCTGAATGTCATCCTGTAGTGTCAAAATCTCATCCTCCACTGTTGAGTTTTAGGTGAAACAGTGTTGCAATTTTTGATGCGGGTGAATCACCCTCAAAATCTTCCCTAAATGCAGCGTTCAACCTTTAAGTATTTACGAGTTTTCATAAGTTTTAATCGCGCCCCCTAACGTTTTTTTGAAACCCTGATAAAATGTATTCCTATATTTTTTTCCTGCCGATACACCGCTACAAGTTTAAATTTTTCCTACGAATAGCGAAATTACGCCACATATGGCAACATTCGTGCCCCCTATTGCTTCGGCGTGTCTGCCTTTGCTTTTGAATTCAGCAGAGTGAAAAATGACGGCTGTTCGATTTAACTGTGATTTTAGTTCCCTCTCCTTTCTCTTTCTCAAGTCGCTTTTCAGAAGGAAGTCAGTTTCATAGTTTTTATGAACAGTTCGAAAGTGCCTTTCCACATTTTCCTTCTTTGGAATATCAATTATAGATTGACAGATCAGACAAACGCACTTCGATTGTGACATTGTGAGAAAAAAAAATCCTCTTCCAATTCCACATCTAGCACATACCCCGAACAATTTTTTTTTAAAATCCCTTCTTTAGTCGATATAAACTGGAAGGCTAACTAGATCACTTAGACAGCCGGCGTTTTGCAGTAGCTCGCGCGTTTGATCGTGCGTGCGGGATGACCCGTGTGTTAGAAGAAAAGAGATCTCAGACTGGCCGCCCTGTATGTCAATCAAGGGGCAAATGCCATAGGGAGGATATATGATTGACTGACATTTTAAAAAAAATGTTTTTGAATGCAACGCGATCTACCTGTACTACGATCTACCGGCCGATCGCGATCGACGTATTGGGCACCCCTGCTCTAGAGGTACTTTTGCCGGGTGAATCCAATGGCAACGATAGAAGTACAGAATGCCCGTGCCAGGTGGAGCCTGGATTGGCAGCGGTTCGGGTAGAGCAGGACTCGGGGTGCCCGCGGACGCCATTGGGAATGATGGTGGGGACACAGGCCGGAAGAAATGGGTATCTGCACCCGAGGGTCGACATCTCTCCTGGCTGCGAGGTCCGAATAGGATAAGCCAGAGGGGCGTCAGTTTTAAAGGAAGGCACCGGAGCTTGTCATTTTTAAATGAGTTTACTGCCAGATGATTGGTTTTAACCTCGTTTTTAAAGGATTTTTCTATTTATGGGATTTTAAACTCCACAGCACACTGGAACAATGTTTTGATTTCTTTCTTTTAATAAAAGCACTTGAACAGTGCTTTTTCAAAAAGAATTTAATAGCAATCATCCTGCGTAAAATCGATCACTTTAAGTCCTCCAGCCTCATTTCTTTTGGAGGTTTATACAAAGTCATTTATGCTAGAGCAGCTGTTACTTGTATGATCAAAGTGACCCGCCACATGACGCTTTGTACTTTTAGACCCCCCTTATACTGTAATTAGAAGTCTTTCTTTCCTATAGATAAATGGACAGATAGACAGACAACCTGACTATCCCTGTACTATTAAGCATAAGTTAAAATCCCACCGTAGCCAGGACACCAACACATTACCTGGCCCACTAAGAATCCTGGGTGGTATTCAAACCCAGGACACTGAATTAGTGAGGCAGCAGCAGTGCTAACCACTGCACCACAGTGTCACCCATCACTTCATCAACAACTACAAAAGTGCTATTGACACACATTTTATTAAAGAGCTACTAATTTGCATTATGTGGAAAACTGGATGATTATCACTGACAGCCAAACACCAAGAAGAGCTGAAGGGACAGCAAACCGTGACAACTCTTATCTTGTCCCAACATCATCTCGGAGCACCGGCACATGTCCCATAAGTGCTCAGATCTACCCTTACTAGATATCACGGCCACAGTCAACATGGAGCACCAGTGATGTCATCCTGGATTGACAGTCACACGGATGTGTCCAACAACTCTGCTGATTTTGACCACTTGCACCAGGGATTTTGTTCTGCCAGTCATGAGTCAAATCGCATGCCCACTGGTGAGGAATGAATACAGAGTGTTACATTGGAAAGCGAGTGTATCAGAAGTGGCTCTTTTATGAGACGGTTATGAATTTCCATTTGTAAACAGACATGAAGGATTTTTGCATTCCTCTTATATCAGAGGGCCATGGAGTGTTCCCCTTCAACATTTTGCGGTAAAAATGGGATTGTGTTAGTGTTAGTATAGTAACCCCTTGTTCCAGGAAGACAAATTCATTTGATTCAACATAACTGGAAAAAAAGGCATACCTATATCCTATTCTAAACCTGCTTTATTATAATTATTATTAAATGGCATGACAATTTTAAACAGTGCGTTTTCATTTATTGGGCTCTGAATATTAATTCTAATTCTTTAATAAGGTAAGGACTTTTATTTTGACATGTTGCCGTAGCTGCAGGAGCGGAAGTCCTTTATTTCAATGGATGACTTTTTTTCGATGGATGGACGCTTGCCAGCGCACGCTGCAGTTAATGCTCCCGGTTGCTTTATGCGACTGTCTCTTGTTACTTCTTTTTAAATCCCCATTAATACACCTCCCTCCTAGAATTTCTGTCGCACGTATCAAACTACAAGAAGTACCCCACGAGTGAACTGCTTTTCTAGAGCCAGGCTCTGAAGGTCACATAACACAAATAGAACGGTGCACACGTCCAGACCCAGTGAAGCGATAACTTTTACACGTGTTACGTAAAACCGCTGTGCCCGTCCGACGAATCATTACCTACTTGGACGTCTCATCATGTAGATCGTTAAGCCGGAAACAAGACTCCTGCGGGAAGAAATGATCGGATACTGGACTTCATTTCCCAGAAGTCCTTGGAAGCAACGTTAAAGACTTAACGACAGTTAAAGACCAGTAAAAACTCTATTTCCCAGCAGCACTTCAATCCACAGTATTTACGTCTCACAGCCGGACGTTAAAAGTACAAATCCAAGGGGCACTCGGAACAGCTATGCTCGCAAAGACTCCAAGAAGGATCGGGCGCTAGTTACGCATTTGTAGCTTGGGCTTCTCTAAGAAGTGAAGTCCTTATTGTAGTTTTTAAAGGCTGTAATCGTCAAACCGTTCGTTTTATGTAAGGGCTCATGCCATCAACATAAAGTAGAATGAGAGATAGAGAAGTGGAGCGGCGTCGGTCGATGGGCACAAGCTTCAAGTAACATCCGAGTATTTGGTTTGGGTGACTTTTAACGGCCCGGTAGCTGGTGAACGTTTCCGTTTGGAAGTGGAAGAGGAGAATGGGGACCATTGCAATAACAAAACAGATTAAAGCGAAGCATAGGCGTCAACGTTTGAAAATTATTGAGGGCGCACTTTATATCGACGCACGTCCATCACAGACTACATAAAGGTGTGTCTGTATAACATAGCCAATCGCCTTCTTACTGCCCGATTTCCAGTACGACTGTGAAGTTAGCTACTTGTTCATAAGTAAAACAAAGACCATCCTAATTTTGACAGTATTGTGACAAGACACGCTTTTGTTAAATTGCATTTGAGTTTTACCCATCCGAACGTACGTGCCAGCGTGAAACTGATTGGCAAACTCGGCATCTACAAAGGCGTGTCCGTCAACAGTAAAATGAGACAATTCAACAATGGAGTGGCATAAATGAATACAACGGATGTCTGTAAGCTGTACAGTCAAGAGTCCAGATTTTAACCCTATGAAAAATCCGTGGCAAGACCTCAAAACTCTCATCCACCACTGGTCCTCAAAGCAACTGGCACAGCTTGAGCAATTTTGCACAGAGGAATGGGCAACCTGCTTCATCAGGTTATGAAAAATTACTGAAAAAGATGACTTGCTGTAATCACCGTGAGAAGTGGCTCAGCCTAGTACTGAAAACGTAGACATCTCAGTTATTGTACTTTCATTTTTAACAGCATACAATTTTAAAAATAAACATTCCCAGTCAAGCGGATCAAAATCTCAGATTGTGATAATTATTTACTCGGAAAAACGTTAAATATCTTTTCAAGGCACTGTAGATAGGTAGAAGGGAGATCCACTTCCTCCAAAAGCAAACACAGAAAACACAACATAAAATGAAGTAAAATAAATGACAAACTAATGAGTAAGTGCATGGCCCAGAACACTGCATTGGACTTGGAAAGTATTCAGACTGCTTCACGTTCTGCACACTATGTGTTGTTGATTTAATTTTAAATGGATACATTTGCCATTTCTATCATTAGTCTAAACTCAATAACCAATACAGACAAGGTGAAAACATGTTTTCAGAAAGGTTTGCGAATTTGTTAAAAATCGAAAACTGAAATCTCTCATTCATAATAGGATTCTGAGCCATAATTCAGTACTTTCTAGATAGCCTATTTGGCAGAAATTACAGCTTGACGTCTTTTGAAGTAAATCTCAACAGGCTTTGCACACCTTGATTTAGGCAGTTAATCTTTCTTTCCCTGATGGCTTAGGGTCATTGCCATGCTGACAGGTGACACATCACCTCAGCCTAAAGTGGCATGCACCCTGAAGTGTCCCCCCCCCCCCCTTCCCCATCACTTCTGTGTAATTGGCTGCATTCATCTTTCCCTCAATTCTGACCAGTCTCACCATCCCTGCCACTGAGATTCATCCCATAGCATGATGCCGTCACCATCTTGCTTTGCAGTAGGTATGGAATTAGGCAGCTGATGAGCAATGCCTTTTCTCCAGACTTAGTGCTTGGACCTACTCAGATACTTCAATGTTGGGGTGGCACGGTGCCACAGTGGGTAGCGCTTCTGCCTTGCAGTTAGGAGACCTGGGTTCGTTTCCCAGATCCTCCCTGCGTGGAGTTTGCATGTTCTCCCCAAGTCTGTGTGGGTTTCCTCCCACAGTCCAAAGACATGCAGGTTAGGTGCATTGGTGATTCTAAACGGTCACTAGTGTGTCCTTGGTGTGTGTATGCGCACCCTGTGGTGGGCTGGTGCCCTGCCCGGAGTTTGTTTCCTGCCTTGCGCCCTGTGTTGGCTGGGATTGGCTCCAGCAGACTCCTGTGACCCTGTAGTTAGGATATAGCGGATTGGATAATGGATGGATAGTTCAATGTTTGTCACATCAGACCAAAGAAATGTTTTTCTCCTGCTCTCCAAATCCTTTAAAATTGTTTTATGCCTTTTACTCAAGAATGCCTTCCGTCTAAACATGCTGCCATTGCTATAAACATCTTATTGATGGAGTGCTGCTGATGGAGGGCATCCTTCAAACAGGTTCGTCCATCTCAGCAAAGGACTTCTGAAGTTCAGTTAGAATAAAAATAGTGAAATAAAAAGAAGACGACAGTGTTAAGTGTCTAAAGATATGGCAGAAAATGCAAATATTTGTTCATTTCATATAACTGAATTTAACACAAATGCAACTTTCTGAATACAAAAAAATAAATGAGGTCAATTTAAAATGACTGCCAGATTATGAAACTGACTGTAGCAAAAAACTGCAGATACAGAAGGTCACCCAGGACTGAAGTCAGGAACCGCTGTTCTGTACATCACATACCTCTAAACAAATGTTTTCCAGAACCTAAATTGCAACTAATTTCTGTATATCCTAGAAATTTGATTCTGTTCATCTGGACAAAGTTTTTAAGTGGGAGAAATATTTCAAGACTTATCCAAGTCTCTTCCTCAGTCTCAATTGACTGCCGGTTTCCCCAACCTTATAAACAGTACCTTTGCTTAATCACAGAGACTAGCACCATTGACAAAGGGCCAGTTGATCAGTGATATGCAAATTGTCCACTGATTAGTAGACGTGTGAACCATTCATAGAGGGTTGAGGAATGGCTGCAATCACAGCATTGTAAGATGGCGACAGATGTACCCTTAGGCCCCCTCCTCTGTTCAGAGATGGTCGTTCCTTTTTCACGTAAATGGCCTCCTTGATTCCTCTCTCAAACCAGCGCTCCTCCCTGTCCAGGATGTGCACCTCTTCATCTTTAAAGGAGTGACCACTATCCTGTAGATGTAAATAGACTGCGGAGTCCTGGCCTGACGAGGACGCTCTTCTGTGTTGTGACATGCGCTTAGCCAGTGGCTGCTTGGTTTCCCCGATGTACAATTCACGGCACTCATCCTGGCACTTAACTGCGTAAACTATGTTACTCTGTTTGTGCCGTGGGACCCGATCCTTGGGATGGACCAATCTTTGGCGTAGCGTGTTTTGGGGTTTGAAAGCCACTGAGACCCGGTGTTTCGAGAAAATGTGCCTCAGCTGTTCCGATACTCCTGACACATACGGGATCACTAAGGGTTTTCGCTTAGGCAGTAGATGTCCTTCCTCTCTCATGAATCGCTTGGAGCGTTCTTTAGGTGTCCTCCCTGCTTTGACAAAGGACCGCTGGGATATCCACATTTACTCAGGGCCTTTTTGACGTGGTGTTCTTCTGCTTCCCTGGCCTCTGAGTCTGTGGGAATGGCGTTAGCTCTGTGTTGTAGAGTCCTAATGACACCTAGTTTGTGCTCTAGTGGATGGTGAGAGTCAAACCTTAGATACTGGTCCGCATGTGTGGGTTTACGGTACACATCCACTTTCAAATGTCCCCCGTTGACGATGGAAATTTCACGGTCTAAGAAGGCTAGCTTGTTATTTTTCATATCCTCTCTGGTGAACTTGATGTGTTTGTCCACCCCGTTGATGTGGTCTGTGAACTGTGGTACCTCCTGAGATCTGATTTTCACCCAGGTGTCATCCACATATCTGAACCAATGGCTCGGTGGTGTTCCAGGATAGGATGATAGAGCCCTCTTTTCCACTTCTTCCATATATAGATTGGCTACTATAGGTGAAACAGGGGAACCCATGACACACCCGTGCTTCTGCCTGTAGTACTGGCTTTTGTATATGAAATACGTTGATTGAAGAAACATTACTAATGCATGAATACCTAATAATCAAGTTTTTGCTTTTTTCCCCCAAAAAAGCGTTTTTGAAATGATTCTGCTTAGGGACGGTAACTGCCTCATAATAAGAAGACCAGGGTTCATGTCTTGGGTGCTCCCTGCACAGAGTTTGCATGTTCTCCCCTTGTTCATGTGGGTTTCCTCCCACACTCCAAAGACATGCTTGTTAGGCGATTGCTGCTGTTAAACTGGCCCGTGTGTGTGTGTGTTCACCCTGTGATAGACTAGCACCCTGTCCAGGTGCTGTTCTTGCCTTGTGTTCAGTTCTTACTGGGATAGGTACCAGCTTCTCTGCGACTCTCCCCTGCAGAAGTAGGCTAGGAAAATAGATGGATGCTGCTCAGAAAAAGGCTAGCTCCCAAATGCATCGATTTTTGATTATTTTACATTATTATCACATACACAGAAATGAGACTGAATTATCTGATGACCTGTTCTCTTCAAGCATTCAAATGTATGAGCACATCCATTCATTTATGGGGGACATCAGGAAGATAAAAGCTTTTCCTTATCCCTAAAACACATTTTTTTTTTATCATTGTTAGAACAAAAATAATGTTCAATTATTCCTTCACTATCATACAAATTTATTATTTGCTTAAATAAACAAGACAAACATTGCCATCACATTCACACATTTCAAGCTTGCCCAATGTCCTCTTAGCATTTCAGCCTCTTCTTATTTATATTGTCCTAAAGTGGGCAAAAAGTAAAACCAAAAAATAAAAAAAAACCTGAATGGTCTTCACAAGTAGCACCTTAAGGCAAAAGATATTTTGTTCTTCATTTTACCTACCATTTAGTTTCACAGTCGGTAACTCCATTTCACAGTTCTTAGACCAGGTTTAAATCATAGAATGGAGTTTGTACAATCCACAATCATTTGGAATTCCATTAAAAAACTGTGTTAGGCTAAGATACAGTGCAAGTGAAAATAAAAGTAAACGTGAGTTTACAAGCCCTTTACTAGATTTGTAATTATTGAATAGTAAGTTGGGCTCTTAATAAGAATACATTGAGATAAACTAGATCTCCATCCAGGGTTCATTCCTACCTTGCCACCACTGCTTTCAGACTATGCTTTTACTCCCTGCAATCCTGTGCTAGAAAAAGGGAGTTCATGGAAGTAGCTAAAGAAGAACCTTTCTTACATCTTCACCTCTTATTATTTTATCCAGCATGAATCCAATAGTGTCCTTGTGCAAATATTGGCTTGTAACACTCGCAAGTTTTATCTGGAGTGAATTCTTGTGTGTACTTGAAGGCTGCTGCTATGTCTAAACTGCTTACCACATTCACGGCAGGAGAAGGGTTTTTCTCCCGTGTGAATTCTTGAGTGTGCCTTAAGCTGCTTGTGCTCTGTGAACTGCTTACCACATTCTGGACAGCGATGCGGCTTCTCGCCAGTGTGAATTCTCAGATGAATATGAAGATCCGTCTTTTGGAAAAATTGTTTGCCACATTCAGAACAGCAAAATGGCTTTTCACCAGTGTGAGTTTTTGCATGCCTCTGAAGATTGCTTGTACGCGAGAACTGCTTGCCACAGACTGGACAGCAGTGCAGTTTCTCTCCAGTATGGATACTTGTGTGAGCTTGCAGGCTAGCTTTGTGTGTGAATCGCTTACCACATTCAGAGCAACAAAATGCCTTCTCTCCGCTATGAATTTTTAAATGTGTCTGAAGGTTGCCCATCTGAGAAAATCGTTTTCCACATTCAGCACAACAATGTGGCTTTTCCCCAGTGTGCACTATTGCATGAGTTCTAAGACCACCTTTCTGTGCAAATCGTTTGCCACATTCTGGACAACTGTGAGGTTTCTGTCCCGTGTGAATTCTTGAGTGGGTCTGAAGGTTTCTGAGTAAGGAGAACTCTTTACCACAATCAGAACAGCAATGTGGCTTCTCACCTGTATGTGTCCTCGTGTGAATCCGAAGACTGCCAATCACAGAGAAACATTTGCCACATTCTAAGCAGCAATGGGGCTTCTCTCCACTGTGGATTCTTGAGTGTTTATGGAGGCTACCAACTTGTGAAAAACATTTGCCACATTCAGAACAGTGATAAGGCTGCTCTCCTGTGTGAATTCTCCGGTGCACCTTGTAATGAGATGCACGTTTAAAACTTTTTCCACAGTCTAGGCAGTTGTAAAAGGCTGCACAGTTGCGTCTGTGAGTCTGTTGAGTCCTGTTTATGCTGATCTGTATCTGCTTCTTGACAGGCACAGGATCAAAGTGTAAAGTAGTCCATTTCAGATTCTCTTCCCCCGACATGAACTGATGCAGATTTTCACCATGATCCTCCCGTTGACTCCTGTATTCAAGAGTGTCCACTGTAACAGAAGACAGGGAGCAGATGACATCCTCTGGTAGATCTGTTTTAAGGCACAAACACAAACCCAATTTAGACAGTAGGTCACTCATGGGGGAATGATGATGTGATCTAAAGTGATGGTGTCTTTTTCAAACTGGCTTATAAGTCTTGAATGCCAAAGTCAGTTTTTAATGCCATGCTGGCTCCTGGTGTGCCCTTCCGCTTCCCCTTCCTGAAGACAGCACTGCCCCAGCAAACTCTTACAACGCAATCAAATATTCAAGTCAAGTTTCTTCTTATGCATAGTCAGTACAATGAAATTGATATTTGCATGTCTCCTCAGAAAAGTTGACAAAAATACAATCAATAAATAAATAAAACATATACTTGGCATGGACTGTATTTAGTCATGCTATGATACCCTAATTGACTTAACAATGGAAAAGTATCTAGTTTATTTCCATAAGATGTAATGTCAGAATCCATATTACTAACCGAGAATGGTAAACCGGAAGGCACGGAACCAGGTACACGGCGATGGATGCAGGAGACATAGTGCACAGGCGCCTACAGCTCGCGTCTCATAAACCGCAAGCAAAGTCTGATCCACCGCGAACGAAGGAGTCACGGCTCAAAAACGAAAGAGCTCAACTAATGAAGGAGTCACGGCTCAAAAACGAAATAGCTCAACTAACGGCACACAGAAAAGAGGATTCTGCACTGCACCCCAGAGTCAAACGGAAGACACTACGGCGTCTGCAAAGGTCCACAAAGATAGTACGGAAGGCGCGAGAAAGTACGAAAGGCGCAGGCGCCTACACCGCGCTTCTGAACTAAACGTTCACACTACACAGCATGGTCCAGGTAATAAGAATAAACGAACTCTCCATATTAAACGTACGGCATCCTCACACGTCCAAACCATATAGCATATGTGAATCACATTACAGTGATGCATTATTAACAGTACAAACACAGAAAATGCTCCGTATTAACAGTAAGTGCAATTATCCATATTACTAACGGTAGACAACGGATAACTAATGGAGTCACGGTCACGGCTCCAAAACGATCCAGCTCAACTAACGGAGCTACAAAAGCGAGCCCGCATGGATAAAAACAATAGATGCAGGCGCCTACAACACACGTCTGAAACCGCGGAAGCAAAACTGTCTCGGCTCCAAAACCAAACAGCTCGACTAACGGAGCTACAAAAACGAGCCTGCATGGACAAATACAATGTAGATAGACACCTACAATGCTCGTCTGAAACTGCGGAAGCAAAGCAGGCACGGGTTCAAAATGAAAGACCACAACTGACAGAGATACACAAACGAGCCCGCCTGGATAAAATCAATGAACACAGGCGCCTACAGCGCGCGTCTGAAATGCCGCAAGCAAAGCAGGCACGGCTCCAAAAAGACAGAGCTCGACTAACGGGGCTACAAAAACGAGCCCGCCTGGATAAAACAAATGAACGCAGGCGCCTGCAAAGCACTTCTCAAGCAATGCAACCAAAGGAGTCACGGCTCCAAAATGAAACATCTCAACTAACGGATATACAGAAGCGAGCCCACCTGAATACAATTAATGAACGTAAGCGCCTACAACGCGCCTCTCAAACAGCAGAGTCAATAGAAAAACGGCAAAGAAAGGAATGACAGACGGCCGCTAAACTATTCCGCCAATTAGCTGACAACGCATTCTGTAATGAGTCCACTATTAGTGAACATTCATTAGGATTAATGAATATACTTCCTTCGTTCGTCATCTACACCTTTACACTCCAATATATCTCATACATTCATCAATGTATTTCGGGTTACCCAACACCGGGGGTAGGCGAGCGAAGCCCCCTTGTAATTGCTAAGAGACTGATTTATCACAGCCTTTGCTTACTGTAGCTGATTTTCTATGGGTTTCTGTACAGTTTTTTAGTAGTTCGTGGCCTTGTCTTTGAATTTTTAAGCCTCAATCAAATGGTTTGAGTTGCCGTCCACATGGTTCTCACAATACATGGCAGGACTTGCTGCCCATTCTTCTTGACAGAACTGCTATTAAGTTAGGTAGGTTTGTGGGCCTCCTTGCTCAGACACACTTTTTCAGTTTTTTTTTGGGATTCAAATTGGGGCGTTGTGGTTACCACTCCAAAACCCTGGTCTGTTGTCCAGAAGCCATTTGGTTACAACTTTGGAGATAAGCTTTGAACTACTGTCTTGCTGGAAGACAAATTTGCAACCAACTTTGAACTTTCTGGCCAATGACTTGAGGTGTTGCTTTACAATTTCTAGATACTCATCCTTCCTCCTGATGCCATTTATTTTGTGAAATGCCCCAGTCTATGTATCCCAACAATATAAAGCTGCCCTGCTTCACAGCTGGGATAGTGTTGTTTAGTTTAAAAGTCTCACACTACTTCTTCTATACATCATTCTAGCCAAACAGTTCAATTTTTGTTTCATCTGACCACAGAGCATTTCTCCAAAAGGCCAGATCTTTGTCCAGGTGATCATCTGCAAACTTCAGTCTTGCATTTTTATTTCTCACTTGGGGTATGGGCTTCTTCCTTTTGTGACAGCCCTTCAGGACATGGTGATGAAGGACTTTCTTACTGGTGGATGTAGATACTTTGATATCTGATGCCTCAAACTTTGAAATTCAGTTTAACCTTTAACAACAAAGTCTGTTCATCCCAGGGAGGCATATTGTGCTTCCATCTTGAGTGATGCAATGTCCATGTGGACCCTGCATATTTGTATTTGCGCACAAGTGTTTGTGCAGAAGCTTGTGGTACCTTTAGTTGTTTGGAAATTGCTCCTAAGGAGGAACTGGGCTAGTGGAGGTCCACATTTTTTTGGCAGAGTTCCTTGGATTTTTCCCAGAGACAGCAAGGCACGAACTCTAAATGCAGGTCAGCCCTTAAATAAAGCAACAATGGCACTCTCAATGAACTTCAAGACAAATCATGAGATCAACTTCTTGCCTCACCTTGGTGAATGTCAACCTAGAACCCACTGAAAATCTGACATAGTAAATAAAAGTTAAAATAAATCTGACTCTTAGCTATTATTTTGCCATTACCACTTATGGAAAATAAAGACAATGCCCTAATTGACTTACCATAGGGAATGGTAACATGACATGTGTGGAGGTGTGAAACATGGAGTTAGAAAATATTTAGCCGAGGTGGATGGAAACTGTAAGAGAAAGGTAGGGAGAAGGAGTAGCTAATGGAATTAAATCAATGAGAGGTAATGTATCTGGAACAAAACAATGCATTCACATGGAACACTGAGAAGCTATCTGCTTCTCAAACTCACTGTGAGGTGAATCACCATTTAAATTAAACAAAAAAAAAGTGCTTGCATTTACCAGGTTGCCTTGAAGATAGTTTGTCTTGCTCTTCTCTGCTGTCACATATATGCTTGCATTCAAACTCCAGTGACTCTGGCTTCAACTGAACTGAATCTTCTTGAAGAGTGGAAGGCCTTGAACATATCTTCGCAGCAGAGCTGTTCCCTATAGAGTCCTCTTCTTTGACACATTTTACAATTTCATGATTTTGTACTTGAATGCTGTCAAGTAAAGCATCCTCATTTTTGAAAGCTACAGGCCCCCACTTACAATCTTCCTGTTTCATAGAGAATGCCCCTGGTGTTAGGTGAACAGGCTCCATTATGCCGGCTATGTGCAAAGCAATCTTCAATGATACTGCCACTGCCGCCTCCTCCTCCTTCGTGTAATGACTCCTCTGGTCTTCTTTGCCTTTACACACTTGGTCGGGAGATTGTTGCACATCACACAGTCTGAATGTTGACAGCCCAGCTTACTTTTGTCTGTGGAAAGAACAGGGGAGAAAGTCTTAACAGCTGTCCCAGATATAATTGAATGTATTTAGTGCAACCTTTAATGGTCTTCTCTCTTCACCAAATGAACATAGATTTCTGTTAAACTTTTAACAACTACTACTTTTAGCAAAACATTTAACATTTACCATTAAAATTTCCTATGGCATTTGTAGTTCAATTGATGGTTTAAGTGCTGCTGTGAATGATGTTTACTACCATCCTTATTGTGCACTGTTGTGTTCTTTGCTGGAGCTTAGCCAAATTAAATTACATGCATCAACTTATTGAAACCACCATCTTTACATGATTTCTGTTCATAATTCCAATGAGCATTTATAAAATAATAAATTATCCAACCATGCATTTTCAAAACTCATAACAAGGGCAGAGTTATAGGGTAAGTTGGAGCCTACCCCAGTAATCACCAGGTGCAAAGCAGGAATAATCCATAGATGGGGCGCCAGCCATCACAGGGAGAACACACACACACACACACACACACACACACACACACACACACACACACACACACGGAGCAATCCACCTAACCTGCATGTCTTTGAACACTGGGTAGGAAACCCATACATGCATGGAGAGATAAAAGCCAAACTTAGAAAGTCAAGGTTAATGTTTAAATTCATGTAAGTGTTTGTGTAATTTTTATAAAATATCAGTTTCACAAAGCTACTTAGATAATGGTATAATCTATTAACCCCTGTAAACTAACATTTAATAGAACTTTCTTTGCTGTTCCTGTAATAACAGAATGTTAATTATTCAGTTAGGATATAGGCTCCCTATATATATTTATTTATTTATTATAAAAAAAAATCTTGGGAGGGAGACGAGATGTGATCTTCTTGGAAGACAATTTGACATCTTGCGAGAGACACTTTAACGTCACGCGAGACAAGGCAGTGAGACAACATTTAAAACAAGTTTAAGGATATCTAACCTAGCAGTTGTTGGAATGCTTTTGGCAGACAGACATCATGTGCTCCCAGCTCTTAAAACAACGACAAGCGGCGCTAGCAGATGATCCAACCGCTTCTCCTTAGCGTGCGTTCAGCGTCCACCTACCTACATGAGTGACAAAGATGCGAAGTGGCAGATGCTGCTGTGCAGGCTTTTAAATGATCGACGTGCAGCGCGACAAACAGAACACGCAGCTCGCAAGCAGCAGCAGAAACACAGCAGCTGATCCGACGGCATCTCCTCAGCATGCGTTCAGCCACCCCCCTTCACAAGAGGAGCAGCGGTATACGTCCGGTGAGAAAGATTTAACCACGCCATACACGAATGAAAAAGCCTTAAAACTTACCAAAAATAAGCTAAAAATGATATGGCTGATCTGCATCTTGAGATTACACATTATTATAAAACAGAGTATCCATGTTGTTTTAAAAAGGTAAAAATGCAAACCATTGTTGAGAAATTTCGCAAATTTGAATGGTTGTCTGTATGTTTCATTTAGCCAGCTTGCCCATTCGTCTTCGTCTGTGTGGACTTTCCTTGGAAAGGCGATACCAAGTGCCGTTATTGACAACATTGAAGGTTGATGCAAAGATGTGATTTGCTGTTTCTGTTCTGTAGACAACTAGACAATAACAACTGAAAAGTTACAAGATCATTTTTATTCTTTCACTATACAGAGGCCAATCCACCTAACCTGCATGTGCCGAGACTGTGGGAGGAACCCGGAGCACCCGAGGAGAGATTGAAAACAACACGCACATGTGAACCCCAGTCTCCTTCAGTGTTTAACACAGCGCTACTACGGTGACACCTTGTTGCCCAATTATTAATTGCAGTCCTCAGTATCTTCCATTTGCTTCTCTAATCCAATAGAAAAGCACGCCTCAGATGATATGGCCACTTGAATCACAGCAACAACTAGTCTGTGGCAAATACAGCCGTGAGCCTCTACCCACAAGGAAATGGGCACTATACTGCTGGGTTGGTTGACAGGGGGATGATATGTGCACAGTCAACGCCACTCATGAAAATTCCCTGCACTGAAACAAGTGGAAAAAAACATGCAGAAAAGCGGACCCTACATCAACTCTGGACAAACACTAGGAAGAAGATTAATCGAGTCATAAGTTTTTCTCTACTATAGGCATAATAATAAAAACGATATATGGGGAATGTGGAGTAGGAAAAGAATCGCTTATTATGCGTAACAGGGATAGCAAGTTCAATCGACGTCTAATTGTGCTGTTGTATTCAGCACGGTAAGCACGCATTTCCCTTTACGTCGTTCTGTGAGCGGATAGGCCTACGCAAAAAAAAAAATCAGAGGCTAATTAGTCAAAGTTTATCAACTCACCGAAACCGTTTCCAATCGCTGCATCGCAGGTTTCCCGCCGTCTTTTAGATCCCAGTATCTTCTTTGAAGGCTTGGCTCGTCCATTTGTATTTTGTGTGCGCTTAAAATTACATATTTTTGTTATACCAAGCAAAAAGTTCAGCTAGCAGAAGAGCGCCTGCGCTATAAACTTGATTCTGACTGGCTATTTACTCCGATAAACATGATTGGCTATTGGGCGTCAGGGACATAGACATATATAGATAGACGCCGCATTCACTGTGTTGCCCAGTCGACACGTTACGTCAGCGCGTCCGCCATATTGCGAGTGGCAAAAGTGCTATTTAAACTAATACAGGTAGACGTGGAAACCGGGTTTTCTGATGATAAAACAATAACGTTTAAAACAGTATCGTTTACATACAACAGATTTTGGCGAATCGTTTAAATGCAATTATTTATATCAATTTATACACTAATAATGGCAATTAAATATAATATTATTATTATTATTACTATTAAATAATTCCTCCCATATAAGTAACATTTCTGCCATCTTCCATCTCCAAAACATTTCTAGAATTTGTTCTGTTCTTACCCAACACAGTATTGGTGGGAGCGGAGGATGCCATCATCTATATGCTACACCGATCCCTCTCCCACTTGGACAGAGGCAGTGGTGCTGTAAGAATTATGTTTCTGGACTTCTCTAGCGCCTTCAACACCATCCAACCTCTGCACCTTAGGGACAAGCTGACAGAGATGGCAATAGATTCATACCTGGTGGCATGGATCATGGACTATCTTAAAGACAGTCCTCAGTATGTGCGTCTTGGGAACTGCACGTCTGACATTGTGGTCAGCAACACAGGAGCACCACAGGGGACTGTACTTTCTCCGGTCCTGTTCAGCCTATATACATCGGACTTCCAATACAACTTGGAGTCCTGCCATGTGCAAAAGTTCGCTGACAACACTGCTATCGTGGGCTGTATCAGGAGTGGGCAAGAGGAGGAGTATAGGGACCTAATCAATGACTTTGTTAAATGGTGCGACTCAAACCACCTACACCTGAACACCAGCAAAACCAAGGAGCTGGTGGTGGTTTTTAGGTGGCCCAGACCCCTCATGGACCCCGTGATCATCAGAGGTGACTGTGTGCAGATGGTGCAGACCTATATATACCTGGGAGTGCAGCTGGATGATAAATTAGACTGGACATGCCAATACTGATGTTCTGTGTAAGAAAGGACAGAGCCGGTATACTTCCTTAGAAGGCTGGCGTCCTTCAACATCTGCAATAAGATGCTGCAGATGTTCTATCAGACGGTTGTGGCGAGCGCCCTCTTCTATGTGGTGGTGTGCTGGGGAGGCAGCATTAAGAAGAAAGACGCCTCATGCCTGGACAAACTGGTGAGGAAGGCAGGCTCTATTTCTGGCATGGAGCTGGACAGTTTAACATCTGTGGCAGAGCGAAGGGCACTCAGCAGGCTCCTATCAATTATGGAGAATCCACTGCATCCACTAAACAGTGTCATCTCCAGGCAGAAAAGCAGCTTCAGCGACAGACTGCTGTCACTGTCCTGCTCCACTGACAGACTGAGGAGATCGTTCCTCCCCCAAACTATGCGACTCTTCAATTCCACCCGGGGGGGTAAACATTAACATTATACATAGTTATTGTCTGTTTTTACCTGCATTATTATCAATCTTTAATTTAATATTTTTTTTTATCAGTATGCTGCTGCTGGAGTATGTGAATTTCCCCTTGGGATTAATAAAGTATCTATCTATCTATTGAAGTATTGGTTAATGCCCTAGACACCTCATGTATAGATTACTGCTATTCTATCTGGCATCCCACAAAAAATGTATCCATCGCTTACAACTTCTTCAAAATTCTGCTGCCAGGATAATAACCTGCTGTTCTAAATCCACTGAACATATTACACCTATTCTCTCTCAACTTCACTGGCTCCTTGTTAACTACCGAATACAATACAAAATACTGCTCTTAACATTTAAAGCTCTCCACAAACTCACTGATCTCCTACAGACTTACAGTCCTCTCGCTCACTCAGATCCTCATCTGCAGCTCGACTTTCTGTACCGCATATCAAACTCTGTTCTATGGGAGCTCGAGCGTCTCTCATAGTGCTCCTCAACTCTGGAATTCTCTTCCCTCTCATATACGTCAGCTCGATTCAATAACACATTTTAAAACTACCCTCAAAACTTACCTTTTCAAACTGGCATACAAATTGTGAATTTTGCACTGTTACTGCCAGTTATCTTTGTTTGTTTGCTAATTACTGCTTTTTGATTTATCATTCTGTTGTTTTAATTTTACTAATGTTATTTAACTTGTTTGTAAGGTGACCTTGAGTGCTAAGAAAGGTGCCTATTAAATAAAATGTATTATTATTATTTTTAATTATTGAGATGAAAACTTGACCAATATCTGAAAGTCAAAATAGTAAGACTGCAACTGGCAGTCTGGTCTTTCTTTTAACAGTGAAATGATTCACTCAATGACAAAAATAAACAATTTTATTGTTTATTGTTTTAATAATTTCTGAAAACATTTCACTCTCTCTCTCTCACACACACGCACATATACATACACAATATGGTTACTTAAATATATATAGGATAGGATCTAAAATCCATGAAACAGAACTGTCTTACATAGCTTTTTCCGTGTGTTGCCACTCTGTAATTTGAGAGTATTCAGTCTGGCAATATGGTGCAGCCTTAGTTTGTGGAAGACAGATACAACTAAAGACATGAGCATAAAATGATGGTTGTCAATTTTAAACTGTGTTTCCTTAATGTGCTCCTTGAGAAAAAACACATTATCTGAACCAATAACAGCCCGAATAAACTGATTGATCAAAGATACACTGACAGCTTGCCCTAATGTAGACTGTCGGATAACATGCTCAGCTACTTTGTCCACCTTGACTGTACCCTCAGAAGGAATCATCAAACCTCCTTTGTTTTTTAATGTGAGCAAGTGGTAGCTTTGATCATATGATGCCGGTACATCATCTGTTACCAAACTAGCACGGCACACATCACAGAACTGCTTTCTCAAAATCCCATCTAAGGGCTAGCTCCCACTGCTTCCTGAGGTGCATTTCTTTGGGAAACCTTCAAAGTTTGAGAAATGTTAACAGCTAACAACAATCTAAATAGTTAATGACTAAATATGTTTAGCCAAAACGTTGTTTGGAGGCTCACTTGAGCACATACATGAATAGCTTTGCTATCTTAGCCTGGCGTAGCTAAAGTTAAAATTATAAAACAGGATTTTCTAATGGCCAAATATAACCAAAACAATTGTTCAGCCTTACCTATGAAATGTAATCCCCCAGAATCTGGTTTGGAGCATACAGCGGTTTGTACAATCCCAACCAGCACATGCGTGAGGCATCTTTATCCACTACTTCACTCCACAGCAGTGCCACTCGCAATATGAAGGTGACGTTGATGTACGATGCTACGGGTCATGCGGCATCTAGTAATTCTATGTCTATGGTCAGGAATCCTAAATACAGTACTGGAGATTTTTTAATGCTTTATTTGTAACTAAAGACAAACTATGAATATAAATAATTAACTCTAAATAATAAACAATATAACATATATCATACAATTTAAAGGTCAGCGGTATTGAACTAATTTACATTATAAGTTTCAGTTAACACGTCAGTTTAGCTTTTTTTTATTTTTAATTTTCTGAATAGATAGATGTGAAAGGCACTGTATAATATGTAAAAGAAACCTTTATTTACAATTACATAACAGATAGTCTATATTTTTTACATGAAAGTGATTACACATTTTTTCAGAAAAGTGTTAAAACTTGGAAATCCAAATATTCATCTTTAACAAAGCATAAAAATATCGTTAATTCACCATATTTCTTGAAAATCTTTAACCTGATAGATATATAGATAGATTGACAAAACCTTGTTACAATGCAAAAAATGTGTTTTTTTACAGAAGCTCAAGAAATATTATAACAACAACAACCATTACCCTCATGCAGCCATTAAAGCTGTTATCATTTAGCTTTTTTACTGCATTAATCAATTAAATGAAAATATTTTCATAACTTCTAAGGTTACAGAGGTGTACACACATACACAGTACATTTACTGCATATCTATTTTTGGTGATTAAGGAACGTTACTAGTTCTATCTATCTATCTATCTATCTATTTTTCATCTGTGTGCAAATTTAACTTGGTTCTGCAAAACAAGGAGAATCAGATATCACAGCCAAAATGTAATTAAAAACACTGCTTAAAGGTCTTTACCAAGAAAACTTTTACAAGAGTTTAAAAATGAAGGTTTTCTTTTAGAGTTTATCTGCAATCTCGGATGTAGACAATACACCAGTGCTGACCTTTTATTCTGTATAACCTAAGATACCATGCACTGTGCATACTTGGGTCATTACCTTGGTAATGCTACAACAAATGCATTAAAATGGCAGTGCCCATGAAATTTAAGATGGCATCAGAAATAGCACAAAAAATATCATTAAATACCCACCCAAGACAAAAACCATTGTAAAATTTTAATTGAAAACCCACAGTAGAAGAGCTAATATTGAAAAGAACATAATGGGAAAGGACTTCATAAAAAAATGTGTTTTCATTGTTTTGCAAATCTGATACCATTTATTCATGGTTATTCACTGTATAGGTCCAGTTACAGGTCTAAATAAATGAAGGTTCTTTCTGGAACCTTCATGTGGATGGGCCTTTTGGGAACAACAAAATGTTTTCCCTAGGACATTGCTCTGAAAAACCAATCCAGCACCTTTACTTTTTAGAGTGTACTTTAACTTTTTTTCTGTTTAGAATGTTTTATTTGCAGCTTTTTCAGCTACACAGGTGCAGCATTGAGTTCAGGAGCTCTTCTAGGGTGTTGTATGTACTTTATAGCAGGTGCAGAAGGCAGCTGAACAGCAGGAAAATTCAACATCACCTGGCAGGGCAAAATATTGAGGGTTCACAAGAGTCATCACAACTTGATATAAAAAGTAAACAAAAGCAAATCCATAGCAAGAAAAAGATAGCAGGAAAAAGAAAGGAAAAAAAAACTTGTAGCAATGCTACTTAAAATGTCCTACATCTCACAGCAGCTCCAGAGGTACAACTCTATTGGACAGCTTTGGGGGGCACAGGGGCTGATGGGAGGAAGACTGAGCAGGTGGACCTCTTTAAAGGGAAGCTAAAAGACACAGAAGGTATCACAATCATCCATTTGTTTGTTAATATGCCTCATGCACACAATTGGATTACGACTTGACTACCTTGAATTACAGTTTCTGTTTGGATGACTGTGCTGTCCTGTGCCTGCCTGTCGTTGTGACTTCACCCCGATTGGATAAGTCTGCATCTGGGGGAATCACTCACAATCAGTACAAACCCTACACCTCATCAAGAACCGACTAAGATAAAACTTTACATTGCTTTTAGAAAGCTATTCACAGGATATTTCAATCACACATTGATCATCAACTGCCCCTGCTGTACAGGTCTGTTTTGGACATTGTTGTTAATCTTCATTGTTTGTTGCTAATATTGTAATTGATTATCACCATCATGGAGCTGGTGAGTGCGTTTGCCTACGTGGTTTTGGCTATATTGTGTGTTCTTTTTTCATTTTTTGATTAATATATTTCATTGTTAACTATCTATTCATTGTGCCACTAACAGGGTCTCTGCGTGTGAGTGTGTGTGTGTATGCTGGGTCAAGGTAGGGTTTGTTCCTGGGATCCCAACAATAAAATAAACAAATCACCATCTTTGGATGGTGTGAATCTTAGTGTAACCTTGACCGCTACAAACTACAGTAGATAAATCAATTTACATCACTGTTCAAGTCGAGAAGAGTTTGTGAGGGAAAAGTACTAATTCTAATATAGATAGATAGATAGATAGATAGATAGATAGATAGATAGATAGATAGATAGATAGATAGATCTTTATATGCTCTATAGAGAAAATGTAGATTTTTACAGATATTCAAAAAATATTATAACAAAAGAAAACAACCCCCTCAATTACATATCTAAAAGATGAAACCTTCTGACTTTGCTAAAGATTAAATAGTTAGATTTGTAACCAAAAGCAGTGGAACCAAACCACCACCCACCCAAGAAGATCAGGGATGAAGGATTGGAGCTACCATTTCTAATTCTATACACAGCTGAATTATATAGCCTTTGGCTGCAGTTCATTCCACCTTTACCATAGTAGGAGGGGGCATGGTACTTTCCAGAAGGGCAGGTGATATCTAAGGGTTACAAACTTGTACAATAAACAGTATAACAAACACACTGTCATCTGAGGACGTATACATGTGTGAATATGGCACAGAATATGACCATACCTGGCTGCCTTCTCTGCAGGACTCATACAACACTTGCTGCCTTAGAAAGACAAACAGGATAAGTAAAGACCGCCGTTATCCTGCACAGTCCTGTCCTCACTCCTCCTTTCATTTCTATTAGCATTTGCATCAGTAAATTTAGAGACAGGAGCCTTGGATTAACTATTAAGCAAAACAAGCACGTGCCTTAGGTCATGCGTGGAGTTTGCATGTTCTCCCAGTGTCTGTGTAATAATAAGAATAATAATAGGTTTCCTCTGGTTGCTCCAGTTTCCTCCCACAGTCCAAAGACATGCAGGTTAGGTGCATTGGCGATCCTAAATTGTCCCTAGTGTGTGCTTGGTGTGTGTGTGTGTGTTTGTGTGTGCCCTGCGGTGGGCTGGCGCCCTGCCCAGAGTTTGTTTCCTGCCTTGCACCCTGTGTTGTTTGGGATTGTCTCCAGCAGACCCCCGTGACCCTGTAGTTAGGATATAGCAGGTTGGATAATGGATGGATGGATATATATATATATATATAGACATGTTTGAATCTTGCAACTATTAGTATTGTAATTTGGATGCATAGTATAATTTCCTTAACAACTATATATATTTTGACCAAGTAAGATCCGGTCTTCAAACTAATACTACATAGGGCAGGGGTCTTCATGCCTAAGTATGCTACAGATACTTATATGAAAACAGTAAAAGCAGAGGAAAAGAACCGTCTTTTTGTATTGCTTTAAAACATTAAAACTAGATATATTACTTGTAGATATTGTATAGCTTTTCTTCTGGGTGTTTCTGACACATTCACTGACACTTTTATAGTGTTTAGAAGCTTAACATAACATAATAACAAAGTGTTTTGCATTTTGCAACTTATGCTGCTATAACATATATCTAAAACATAGAAAAAGAACTGAAAGAGAAATGCCTGACCTTAATTTTAAGGGGGGGAACATGAATATTAAATGATGGATGATAAAGTTATAGTCATTTAAATCAAAGTGAACAAAATGGGGCATGAATTTAAAGGGTTGGCTAACAGAATGTTAGGATATACAGCAGAATGTGTAGGGTGCAAGTCCAGGAAGGTTATACTAAAGCCTTCTAATGCAATAGTCGGGTCCAGGCTTCAAAAAGAGCATAGCATTGCTAGAGAAAGTGCAGTGAGGAACAAATAAGCGGATTCAAGGATTGCAGGGGAAGAGCTATAAGGAGAGATTGAAGGAGCTGAACCTCTGAAGAGGTGAAATGTTCAAGTGTTTTAAATGATTACATTTATTAGCTGCGTGTTCTCTTTGGGGTTTAAAACAACCCGAAGACGCCCTAGCAGTCTTACTACATACGTGAACTTGGAGAGGCATCAGCTAACTCTTAAAAGAATTACCCAGCGTAGAAGACGTGGCCCCAGCTGTGTTTGCTGCCTCACTGGCTTTCTTAGCTATATCGCTGACGTATCAGTCCTATTAATCTTTGTCACGAGAAAATACCTCCAGACAGACAATGTTTTAGTGAAAACTTCAAGCCGTACCCTCCTTTGCACGTGGCTGACCGACAGTGATTGCTTCGTTTCCACGTTGTGTCTCTTCATCTGTGTCATTAACACAACGTCGTTGCTTCGCGGTGGCGTTTGGTACACACGTCATTCGCAGTGAGGAGCATGCATGCGCCATCTAGTGGCTGCGGTTGAGCGTGAGCAGAGCAGACTGTAAAACCCGTTTTTTTATATATGTCTAATGTTAGCACAGTACATCAAGGCTGTTGCTTTCAATTGAGTTCAACAACACTGAGGCACAGTTAGGAACTTAGTAAGGGTACATTTTGAATAAACATTAGACATTTTTCTTCACGCAAAGAACCACGGACACATTGAATGATTTTCAAGTAGTGTGGTAAACAATACGACTTTAGGGACCTTAAAACTCGACTTGATGTTGATTTGAAGAAAAGACGGATAGGATTTGCTGGGTTTAATGGCCACTTCTCTACAAAATCTTTCGAATGCTGCTATATAATCTTTAGGGAAATGACAAGTTCGTTCTAAAAGAATCGAAACCCCGTTACCTATTGGCTAAAAGGACCTTTGCAGCCGCCCTTGTCACTTCTCCGCCCACCGCTATTCCGACTTCTGATTCGCTTCCCTCGATCTCCCAAGCGCTCCCCAAAAAAGCGCATGCGCGTTATGGCTGCGCCCGTGCTGAAAATCTGCGATGGCATGACGGACTTCCGGGAAGTTTCTACTCACTTTTTTCTTCTAAAGAGGAACTGTCTTCTGTTCTTATTAGTGCATAGCAGGCACGGCACATATTGTAGCATTGCCAATTTCTTTTAAATGACGCTTTTCAATGGGCTGTCTTTCGTGTCCTGTTTTGTCAAGGACGTTTGCACGGATACGCGACCCCCGTCGGTGAGTTTTGTATTTCTTTCTAGTTTATTAGAGGTGCGCTATCTGGGGTGGGGTTTACCAGAGGTAGCGCGAAGAGCTCTGGTGAAATACACGAACTTTAGCTAATGATATTAATAAAACAAAAGTGTCTTTAAACGGGATCCAAACATTTTGATGAAGCCCCCATGTGATCTTGGCATTGCTGTACAGTTCCGCGATTAATAAGCATACGTGGAGTACTCTGCAAGATTTGATAAGAGCCACTTTAAAGGAATAAACGTATAGAGCAAAAAACAAGACAAAATATTTTACTGCGGTAACTGGTAGCTGTCATTATTTTATACCACTGGCAGATTATGTTTAGCTTAAAACATTTTGCACACTTTCAATATTTTACTCCTAACAATGCAAAGCAAAGGGTAAATCTAACATGTTACACTTTTTTAAATAAACTACATGTAAATATAAGTTGAAACAATGTACTCAAGTGTACAGTAACATTTTGAGCCACCTTAAAATCAGTTCAATGTCATGAGGGGCTGGAGCCTATCTAGGCAGCACTGGGCACAAGAAGGAGATTAGATAGATAGACAGTGGGTGGGAGCCAGCCCATCGCATAGGTTGTATTAAAAGTATTTAAAAATGAAAAGAAAGAAAGACATAACATAATACTTAAACCTAATGCATTCAATTTAGGGTTGTTGGGGAGCCAGATTTTATCTTGGCTGCATAGAACCTCAGCACACTGGCAGGATCAGAGTTGGTGCCAGAACAAATTTAGCAACGTGAGATTGGGTTTTCACTGGGGAGTCTGACACATGATTGTATTACAGACAAAATTCACTTTACTTTAAGTTTACAACAGATATTCCTGAGAGTGCCTACACAACAGACTAGAGCAAGCAGACCTTCATTGTATATAATGCAACGTCACAAGTTGACACTGCTGCTCAACAAGTGCAAAGCCAAGATGAGGTTGTACCTGAGGTGGCACCCAGGGTCATGCATACATAAAGAAAAACACAGCAGTGAATTTGCCATTCATTAAAATAAATGGAGACCTACAAGTTCAAAATCACTCTTCTTTAGCATAGTCTATCACTGTGTATGGCTAACAAGGCTACAAAAATCCTGCTGTTCATGTACTATTGGCTTAATATTTAAGTGTCAAAACACTTTACTGTAAATAGAATAAAAAGCACAAAGGCTGATGTGTCTTGCTACAAGATTAAAACACACAAACACAAAATCGGAGTTTAAACCACTGAACTCAAGAAATCTAAGAACTGTGCAAAAGTTTTGTTATTGAAGTTGATGTGTCCCTGGAAAAGCATGCAGTGACAAAATTGCTCAACAGCATTTAACTGTTCTTTGTAATAATTCCTCCATTACATCTGCTGTACAAATATAATTTCAATTATTATACAGAAGCATCTCATAAATGGCAATATTACTGAACTATTTACTGGAAAGACATTTACACACAAGCTATAACTCAAACACTGTACAGAAATAGAGAGAAAATGCAAAATTACATGAAAAAACGTGTAATTGTACTGTGCAAGTCCGAAAGTGGCACTCATCTGGGTGTTACTTAATTTACTCCACCGCTGATTCTGGAGAGAACACTTCACAACCAGTGGGTACATAATTATGATGCACCACTAATAATATTTTAACATGTAGATGAACCTTTTCATTGTTTTTAGGAAGACAATTTTGCAGGCATTCTGGGAAATGTGAATTGTGGAAACCTGGTAGAAAAGGCATTGGGATATCTTGAATGAGAGCGCAGTTGTCGGTGTGCTTTGTGCCACTTGAAATTACAATGCATTACCATTGAGAAAAACTGTTACATTTTTCACCAAACAGCAAGTCTAATTTTTGCTATGTAAAATTTATTATGTTAAATACATGCATTTAAAATTTTATATTTAAATACATATTTTTTTTAAGAATTTGTATTGAGAGAATAAATGTGTCTGAATGGTGCTATTAATACTGTCAGCCATGTGCAATGTACACTCTTGCGTACGAAGACATATATACACACACACACACAAATATATATACTTGGGCCAATTTAAAGTGGCCAATTAATATAACTTTCAATTCTTTGAGAATTTAGGAAAAAAACAAAATACACATATAACAGTGTTTCCTAACTGTCCTGGGGGCACACTATGGCTGCAGGTTTTTTGTTCCAACCAGATTCCTAATCAGTGACGACACCTGATAGCACTGATTTCATTTATTAGCTGGGATTATTTTTTTTCTTTTATTCTACATTAAAAAAACACAGCAGCATGATTTTTTACATTTATAAGACATTTAGAAATATTTCTACTTTTGATATAGATTTAAATGCTTAACTCTCTTTTGTTTGATTTCATTATATTTTGCCTGTTCTCTGTGTAGTTTTCCCCCCTTTGTTATATCTTATTAATGACAATTGAAAATGAGCAGAGCAGACATGCTGGCAAACAACACTGAATAATCAAAGGCTGCAAGTAGTTTAGCATCAGACCCACTAATTAGTAAATAATGGATTAATTAAACAATTAGAACACCTGGAAAAGTAGAATGAAAATCAAGATGAAAATATTGTTAAAAAGAAAAAATACATTATTACCATATAACTGATTGGTACATTTTAATATATATCTATCTATATATATATATATATATATATAGTGGAACCTCTAGATACGAGTTTAATTCATTCCAGAACTGAGCTTGTATAGCGAATTTCTCATATCTAGAACAAACTTCCCCACTGAAAATAATGGAAATCCAGTTAATCCGTTCTGCACCCCAAATATATTAACATAAAAAATCAATTTTCCTAACAAATAACACTGATAAATTATATATACTGTAGTCTACCTTTAATAAATAACACTGGTAAATAATATAACTGATTATTAAAAGAATCAAAACAGGTGTCCAAAGTGCAGTAGAGCATTCAATAAATCTTTAAATAAATAATCCTTAAAACAGTTGTGAAGTGGAGGTTTAAAATACACAAGAATAACAATCCTTTAACACGAGGTTAAAACGTCAAAAGGATGCCGTCTTTAAAAAACAGATGACAATCGCCGGTGCTTCTTCTCTGTTAGCGTCTCACCTGTGGGCTCTGCAACAGGCAAGACACTCTTAATGCAGCTGACCTTCTCTACAGCGTCCTGCTTCAGCTGTTTGGCTCGCCTGTTCAGCTACACGCGAGCCTGCACTCGCCCGCCTGCCTGCCTGCCTGCCTGCCTGCCCTCCCTCCCTCCCTCCCTCTCTCTCTCTCTCTCTCTCTCTCTCTCCCTCTCTCTCTCCTCTCTCTCTTCTCTCTCTCTCTCTCTCTCTCTCTCTCTCTCTCCTTTTACTTTTTCTCCCCTTAACCGGCTCGCGCTTCTCTATATATGCGGGGGAGGACATGGCAGCTGCAGCCCATCAGCCACAGGAACAATCATGGATGTGGGCAGTTTCCCACCTGTGCACTTAAGTGAGAAAACGCAGACACCGCAGATCGCGGCTCGCAACTGCTACCACGCCCCCTTGCCAAGCCGCGAGCTATACCCACAGCCTGGCTCGTTACGCGAGCCCATGCTCGTATTTAGATCTGAATTTTTCGCTCATCACTTTCCTCGTATTTTGAATTTCTCGTAATACAGAGGTGATCGTATCTCGAGGTTCCACTGTGTATATATATATATATATATATATATATATATATATATATATTTACCAAACTTAGATTACTATATTGTTCCCAAAACAAAGAACTTGGGAAATAACACATCACTTAATTAGCCCAGGAGTCCAATTAAAAACAGAAGCTGGTTGGAACAAAAACCTGCAGCCACAGTGTGCGCCCAGGACTGAGGTTGGGAAACACTGATATATAATTCAAATGTATTAAAAAATGTCCTTGAAGGGCCAAAACCGTCGTCGGAATGTATAGTAAAAGGAACAGTTGCATGTTTAGGTTACATGATGCCAAATTAGTGCAACTTAAATTTCAATTATAAATTTCTTGTATTTTCGCTCTTCTTTCTTTCTCTTCCATCAGTTTGTTGCTGATGATGAGGTCACAAAATGTCTCCATTGTGTTCTTTCTATGGCCAGATCCACTGCCTGTCTAATACTAAGGTTGCGTGTTTCAAGGTCCTCCCTAATGCTATTCCTCCAGTGTTTCTGTTGTCTTGCTCTTATTGTTTTCTCTGTGATGTGGCAGTGCAAAACCCTTTATGGCACGGGTGTCAAACTCCAGTCCTGGAGGAACACAGTGGCTGTAGGTTTTCATTCTAACCATCTTCTTCATTAGTGACTATTTTTTTGCTGCTAATTCTTATTTTGCCTTTGTTTTAATTAGCTTGACTCAGGCCCCTTAGTTGCTTCTTTTTACTTAATTAGCAGCCAAACAATAATGAGACACACAACAATCCGCCACATCACCAGGTCATCTGTTCCCATCACACAATATCTGAAAATACAGAAAGGTGATGGTCTCAGTAAAGCTGATCTTTCAGGTCACCAAAACATTTTGATAGTGTTGTTAGACAAAACAGAAAATCAACAGTTTTGGAAATGTCTGCTGTGGCAGAATGAGAGCAGCAACAGGACAGGGAATTAAATAACGATTTTAATTAACAGCAAGAGTCATCCATCCATCCTCTTCTGCTTATCCAAGATCGGGTCGTGGGGGCAGCAGCTTGAGCAGAGATGCCCAGACTTCCCTCTCCCCGGCCACTTCTTCTAGCTCTTCCAGGAGAATCCCAAGGTGTTCCCAGGCCAGCCGAGAGACATAGTCCCTCCAGTGTGTCCTGGGTCTTCCCCGGGGCTCCTCCCGGTTAGACGTGCCCGGAACACCTCACCAGGGAGGCGTCCAGGAGGCATCCTGATCAGATGCCCAAGCCACCTCATCTGACTCCTCTCGATGCGGAGGAGCAGCGGCTCTACTCTGACTCCCTCCTGGATGACTGAGCTTCTCGCCCTATCTTTAAGGGAAAGCCCAGAGACCCTACGGAGGAAACTCATTTCAGCCGCTTGTATTCGCGATCTGGGCGGCACGGTGGCGCAGTGGGTAGCGCTGCTGCCTCGCAGTTGGGAGACCTGGGGACCCGGGTTCGCTTCCCGGGTCCTCCCCTGCGTGGAGTTTGCATGTTCTCCCCGTGTCTGCGTGGGTTCCTCCGGGCGCTCCCGGTTTCCTCCCACAGTCCAAAAGACATGCAGGTAGGTGGATTGGCGATTCTAAATTGGCCCTAGTGTGTGCTTGGTGTGTGGGTTGTGTTTGTGTGTGTCCTGCGGTGGGTTGGCACCCTGCCCGGGGATTGTTTCCTGCCTTGTGCCCTGTGTTGGCTGGATTGGCTCCAGCAGACCCCCGTGACCCTGTGTTCGGATTAAGCGGGTTGGAAAATGGATGGATGGATGTATTCGCGATCTTTCTTTCGGTCACTACCCATAGCTCATGACCATAGGTGAAGGTAGGAACATAGATCAACAGGTAAATTGAGAGCTTTGCCTTGCGGCTCAGCTCCTTTTTCACCACGACAGACCGAAGCAGAGCCCGCATCACTACGGATGCTGCACCGATCCACCTGTCGATCTCCCACTCCATTCTTCCCTCACTCGTGAACAAGATCCCGAGATACTTGAACTTCTCCACTTAACAGCAAGAATCAGCTTCTCAATAAGAGATTGGTTGGAGTGAGATTGGTTGAAGTTTGAAGCCCCAATTTAGCTGGTCATCTGTTGGCTCGTTTCACATCTCATTTCTGTTTGACTGCCATTTAATGAAGAAAAGAATAAATTCAGAGGACTGAATCCTTATAAACAGGGCTATTAAAATGAAGGGAAGAGAAGTTAATTATCAGTGAAAACTGATCACTGATTAGGAAAAGGGTTGGAATAAAAACCTGCCGCCACTGCAGCCCTCCAGGCCCGGAGTTTCACACCCCTGCTTTAGCATGGGTGGGCAGATTCAGTCCTGGAGGGCCGCAGTGGTTGCAGGTTTTTATTCCAACCCAGTTGCTTAATTCAAAACCAATCCTTGTCAATTATTTAATTTCGTGGCATGCTAGTGCTTTGACTCTGCCATGTCAAGTCATTCTCATATCCTAGATTTTTTTTTCCTTTCTAAGAATGTCATCCAAATGATTTGAAGTCAAAAGCAGACGAGTTATTCTCAGTGCTTTACTTTTTTCTCTTCACTTTCCTTCCAAGTATTTAATTAAACCCAATAGTGCATGATAAATACACACAGGTGTAAATGGAAACAAGCTAATTGGTGAAATGCTGGTTTCTTTTGTCATTTGCATCTTATTGTTAATAAGGAGCAATTAAAAACCAAGACTGCAGCTGTTTAAGACTAAAATAAGCAATAAGGGTTCAAAATCTTAACAAGTGAGACAACTAAAGTGAAGCAGAAATGTTACTTGAGCAATAAGTGCTTCTTATTAAGCAATTGGGTTGGAGCAAAAACCTGTAGCCACTGCGGCCCTCCAGGACTGAATCTGCCCACCCCTACTTTATGACAACAATCTTCCATTCATTCTGGTAACATATCCAAACCACAGGAGTCGTCGTTTCTGAATTTGATTGTTTAATGTGTCTTTTTCCTATGCATATATTTTGTTGCACAGTGTGTTCATGAAGTATACAGATCTCTGTTCAGCAGCTTGTATCATTTGAGCTGTGACGTGATCTGTACCTGGTGCTTTTTCTTTTTTCTGTGCCATAATTGCAGCTTTCACCTTATCTTCAAGAAAGTTCCCCATTGTTTGGCTCTCATTTGTTGATTTTTTTTTTCCTGTTTCAGTTTCTGTCTTTTGTCACTGGGTTCAAGGATCTCATCTGATATCCTTGGTGTCCTTTTTTCTTAGCTTCTGTAGCATTTTGTAGTGGAGCTCAATTGACTTCAATATAAAGTTATATTCGCTTTCTTTTGCCTCTGTTAATCGCCAACCTGCAGCCCAGATTGTAGTTTTGTGTGTTTACCTGTGGGGAGCAGTTATTAGGCAGTCCAGAATGTTTTTAACCTGTGGGGTTTGAGACTCACTCTTCATTGGATTTGTGAAATATGGATCAGTTGGCTTTATTAGAAATTAACCTTGACCTCCTTTTTTTAAAAAAAATCCTTTTGATATGGCAAAGAAGGCAGAGAAAACATCACCACCACTACTGGTTGCACCCTCTGACTGCACAGTGTGTGAAGAAAGGAAACTTTTGTGTAATCTATGAAGAAATGCGATGATACACATAAGTTCTTCAAGTACTGTTGGATGTCAGTTTTGATTGCCTGCTGTAGCTGGTATTACACGTCAGTCAACAAATATGAGTCGGTGTTAGCCCTGTTAGCTACTAGGCACCTTGAGGTAAGCAATATACCCTCTGGCATTAATAATCCAAAGTTACGTCATTAGCACAAACCTATAAGTTTTTGCCATTTGTGTTGTTCTTGCTATGACTACCAGTGTGGCCATTGCTATAATAATGAAGTGTTAAAAAGCACATACCCTAACTTACATGTATGTTTGTATTATTTATTTTTAATTTGAACGTTCTAACCTTTTTTTTTTGGCTAATTTCGCAGCACTAATATGTATGAGGTTGATCAGCATAGTCCATGGATGGTTGTTTTGAGGCAGCAACCAGATGGATTTTGAAGCATGATCACGCATGCACATTGTTTTAGTTTGGGAAAATGGTTCAAAGGTTTTAACAGAAAATAAGCAGGCAAGAATCAGAGAGGAAAGGTCCAATACTTCAATTGTTTACTTGTTCAAATATAATATCAGTTACATACAATATAATAGCAGTATACATGCAGATATAGGAATTGTACTATTGACTTACAGTAATATATATAAAGATATATGATTTATACTATTAACTTACAGTAATACAGATATGTGAATTATACTATACTTACAGTAATATCAAAAGACCCAGAGCCATCATCCTAGACCAGTAGACTGAGGGAGCCCGCGTGTCAGTCTCGTCAGAGGATCAACTCGTGAGCCTGGTCCAATACCGGGCAGTGTGCACGTTCCCCACGGTTGAGCTTCCGAAGAAACTGAGGGCGGAACCTTCCCTTATATACTAATTGAGTGGCCTTACCCAAAATGGCTTACGTGTAAGCAGTGTATACAGAAGTGATCAGTTTCAGCACACACCCTTCCACGGGACGCAGTATTGTTTTTCTTCTACTTGGCCCTCACTGAGATGGTGCCTAGTATCAGAAGACACACAATAACAAGCGTTGCTTGCAATGAAGCCCCTCGAAGTGAAAAACAAGTACATGGCCTTGACTGTATTCCCATAACATTCTGAAACTCTTTATGAGAAGCAAGTTTTTGCACATTCTTTCGCTATCATCCCAAACATTCCAATCTTTGTAGCTGGTTTTGCACTGAAGCGACCAACCCCCCCCCCTCTTACTCCTTTATTTCATCCCTTCTCCTGTTACAGAGAAAACCTTTTTTATTACACACATTTACAAAGATGATTGTGATTTATAAAGGTAAATTGCATATATATCCATCCATCCATTTTGCAACCCGCTGAATCCTAACTACAGGGTCATTGGGGGGGGGGTCTGCTGGAGCCAATCCCAGCCAACATAGGGCGCAAAGCAGGAACCAATCCCGGGCAGGGCACCAACCCATCTCAATATATATATAATATATAAAAAAACATGCGTACGCCAAGTCTTATAAATCATCTTTTTTTTTTGGCTTACACATTTTCCTGTTTTTTACTGTTTGCATATTTTCACACACAAATCCATGCAAAGTTTTATAAAATGAGCTCCCTGGTCTGATTGTTGTTCTCGAAGCCTGTTCAATTCTTCTTTTTTTTTTCTTCACAACAAAATGGTTTTATTATACTAAACATTTTTCTGTAAGAGCTGATTTTCACAGTAAGGTAACTTTTAACTAGTACAGAAAATTGATCCATATACTTTATGGTTATTTACTAATGTGGCAAATGTAGCATGTTGCCATAAACTGTGTGCTGCTTTTACCACTAGGCTTAAAGCTAAAGAGCTGTTTCTTTGTAACAAATCAGACCCAACATGTTGAAAAAGGCTGATCACTAGCACTCAGTTTCCTATACTGTAAGGCGGCTAATATAAGGATAGGCCAATATCACCCTCTGAAGCACCCCGCTGTACATCCCCCTTTTGATATGAGTTTTAAACAGTCAAATGAATATGTACAGTATGCGAAACAAGACATTTCCAAGGGATTTTAGCAAAGCCAAATATAAATTTATTACACATTTAAAAAAGAAAGAGACAAAGATGAAAAAAGCAGCAACATTTTTCTTCTCCAATACACAATAACCCCCTATAAGCGTGAATGAAAAATATATATACAGTAATCCCTCCTCCATCGCGGGGGTTGCGTTCCAGAGCCACCCGCGAAATAAGAAAATCCGCGAAGTAGAAACCATATGTTTATATGGTTATTTTTTATATTGTCATGCTTGGGTCACAGATTTGCGCAGAAACACAGGAGGTTGTAGAGAGACAGGAACGTTATTCAAACACTGCAAACAAACATTTGTCTCTTTTTCAAAAGTTTAAACTGTGCTCCATGACAAGACAGAGATGACAGTTCAGTCTCACAATTAAAAGAATGCAAACATATCTTCCTCTTCAAAGGAGCAAACAAATCAATAGGGCTGTTTGGCTTTTAAGTATGTGAAGCACCACGGCACAAAGCTGTTGAAGGCGGGCAGCTCACACCCCCTCTGTCAGGAGCAGAGAGAGAGAGAGAGAGAGAGACAGATAAAAAAATCAATACGTGCCCTTCGTGCTTTTAAGTATGCGAAGCACCGTTCAGCATGTCGTTTCAGGAAGCAGCTGCAGCTGCACAAAAGATAGCAACGTCAAGATAATCTTTCAGCATTTTTAGACGAGCGTCCGTATCGTCTAGGTGTGCGAACAGCCCCCCTGCTTACACCCCCTACGTCAGCGCAAGAGAGAGAGAGAAAGTAAGTTGGGTAGCTTCTCAGCCAGCTGCCAATAGCGTCCCTTGTATGAAATCAACTGGGCAAACCAACGGAGGAAGCATGTACCAGAAATTAAAAGACCCATTGTCCGCAGAAACCCGCGAAGCAGCGAAAAATCCGCGATATATATTTAAATATGCTTACATATAAAATCCGCGATGGGAGTGAAGCCGCGAAAGGCGAAACGCGATATAGCGAGGGATCACTGTATAGTGCAATGCACACCCCAGCCCCTCCCAATATTCACACAATTGTCCAGAATTCAAGTTGGCTTATTATAATGAGTGGATGAGTTGTAGAAGCTGGCCAACAAAAGAATCTGAAAATTTTAAATGTAAAATGTATCCACTGTCAATTATGTACCATTATGAAAAAAGGACTTAAATGAGTTCCCCTGTTTAGACAGGTCTTTGTAGCCATAGATCCTTTTTATTTGGCCAATGCAGATGCTGATCCGTTTAGCTAGTTTTCCTGTGTTTTTCATCCAATTGCTGTTCTTTTCTCTCCTTTCAAGGAACAGAGTCATTTATGCAAATTACATCTACAACCGGATGTCCAGCCTTCAGGGGTGCCACTGTCAATCACCTGTCTATTCACCAAACAGCATGTATGGGCATAAGCAGGCGATAGAGACAAGTGTCAAACGCATAACATTTTTTATGTGGCAGCACTACAATTTGGCAAGAGACGCTCAAGCTGAATCTAATAATTATTCTTTTTTGTTGTTATTATCCACACAGGCAAGCCTTGGTGTGGAAGAGCAAAATTGCACATCAGGTCAGGTGCCCTTAGAAATGGACTCTGCAGTATGTGAGGAGGAAATCTCGGGAAGCTCCATTTCCACCAGAAGCCGGGAAGTTGTATGGGACTCTTCTATTTCTTTCAAGGATTGCTCAAATCCAAGATTAGTCATCATGAAAGGGAAGATTGGTGACCCTAATTATGGTTTGAATAAAAATATCTGTGACTATCAGCAAGTTGTTATCAAACAGGAAGCCAATGACCCTGCATACAACTTTATTAAACATCAGGGCTTCATTAAACAAGAAGTGTGTGACCCTGAATATGAAATCATTAAAAAAGAGATTGGTGAACCAGAGGTTGACATCATCAAACATGAAGTGGGTGACCTTAGATGTGATATTATTAAACAGGAGGTTTTGGACCCTGAATATGATAGCAGTCAAACATCAGAACATGAAGACTTCATGAATTCAGAGGAGGATCACCTTAGGCTAGAGACACCCCCAGATATTCAAGCCATGGTGAATTTAAGAACTCTTCCAGGGAGACATGGCACTCCTGAGCTGCCTGAATCATTGCAGTGGGGGGACGAGGAAGAGTTCACGGAGGAGGACTTGTCTGATGCAGAGCAAGAGCAGGATCTACTTCCATTTTCTTCTTGTCAGCCTGTAATAAGTAAGTCAACCTGCATGATGAGACATAATAAGATCATTCATTCACATATTTAATGGTTTTCTAAGTACTCTGAGCAATCCAGAACATTCCATGCCACTGGATACAAGGAACTGGCATCCTGTCCAGGTGTTGTTCCTTCCTTGTGCATGGTGATTGCTTGGATACGCTGTCCTGTTCTTGATAAGCCGATCAGGAAAATGGATGGATGGATACATGTGAAGAGCATCAGTCCATCACAGGGTGACATGCACGTTCACACACCCACACTTAATCAAAGTGGCAAATTTGTGCATTCACTAAATTAATGTACATGGGGGCTTAGCTTCTCAATTAAAAATATACAGATGTCCTTGATACATCCATCCATCTATTATCCAACCTGCTATATCCTAACTACAGGGTCAAGGGGGTCTACTAGAGTCAATCCCAGCCAACACAGGGCGCAAGGCAGGAAACAAACCTCGGGCAGGGCGCCAGCCCACCTTAGGGTGCGCACACACACCCACACACTAGGGACAATTTAGAATCGCCACTGCACCTAACCTGCATGTCTTTGGACTGTGGGAGGAAACCGGAGTACCCGGAGGAAACCCACGCAGACACGGGGAGAACATGCAAACTCCATGCAGGGAGGACCCGGGAAGCGAACCCAGGTCTCCTAACTGATACATATTTACTATTATTGTATGATTTTACTTTGTGTTGCATTTAACATCCTTTTGGAACCATTTCAGCACCCTACAAGCTCAGAATGTTGTTAGTACCAATGCTTCAAATACCATTCAAAGCCACAAAATAAAATAAAAATTGTTATATTAGCCAGAGAACTCATAGTAAGGATATTAAAGTCTGAGAAATTTCATAAATGTTTAGTATAAGGAGTCGGAAATGTGTAAATATTTAAGTAGGATTTTGAACATAAGGTCAAGTTATAGTAAAAATGTTCTGCATGCTTTGTGTATTATACTTGAGCCTTTGCTCTGCTAATTATTCCATATTTTATGCCTTTGTAGTTGATTGATGCATAAATGTAAGAAATGTGCAGCATGCTTTCTCCTTTTGTTATTATGACTCATTTCTTATTTTACCCATTCTTGCTCGCTTTGTGTCAAAGGCAGCACCATGGAAAATACACACTGAGCAGCTTGCCACTTGCTTTCAAGCCACTTATGTTAAAAGGGGAAAAAAGTGAAAAGGAATTTAAATTTGTTTGATTCAGTATTATGTTTTTTTGTTCTGGTACTGAGGTCCATAAGCTGGTATTGAAACAGATGTCAGAATAAAAAAGTGTCTGGTGATATAGACTCAACGTAATTTTTTTTTTTGTTATGGAGGCTGCTGCAAACAGAAGAGAGAGAAATGTACACTTTTTAAAATCTGTTAAGGATCAGACTCCTAAAAATGCACTTAACACAGTTGCCTGGAGTCATGTGATGCGAGTCCCTCAGAATCGCCAATGCACTCACGCTTGAGTGAGGTGTATCTGTGGTGCGGTTACAACAGTCATTTACTGTAATAAGTAAACATAAAGAGGAATTTTCATTTAAAAAAAATCAATGAATAGATAAAGATGAAATATGAATTTAAATATGACTGTTAGTAGTACTAGGGTGTTGTACCTTGTTAACCATTATGAATGTAGTGAAAAGGCAAGCAAAATGACACCTTTTATTGGCTAACTAAAAAGATTACAATATGCAAGGTTTCAAGGCAACTCAGGCCCCCTTCTTCAGGCAAGATGTAAGCACATGATTACATCTTGCCTGAAGAAGGGGCCTGAGTTGCCTCGAAAGCTTGCATATTGTAATATGACTGTTATAAATGAACAAATCAAATAAAGTTGCCCTCAAAATTATTCAACCACCATTGCAAATTAGGTTTATTGGCAAAATTTACAAACTTTCATCTGTTTGCAATAAACAAATCAAACGAGAACAATTTAAATAGCTCAACACAATTAATATTACAAGTGGTTTCTCCACATTCAATACAAAATTCCACTTGTAATGACTACTGCATTCTCAAAATTATTCAACCCCTTCACGATAAGCATCTTTAGTACTTTGTAGAGCACCCTTTTTGCTGTTATGATCTGCTGCAAATGTACTGCATAGCCAGACACCAGCTTCTGGCAGCGTTCCTGAGGAATCTTCGGCCATTCCTCATGGGCAATGACATCCAGCTCACTAATATTATTGGGTTTGCATGCTGCAACTACCTTCTTCAAATCATACCAGAGATCTTCTCTTGGGTTCAACTTTAGAATCTTCCAGGAATTTTTCTGAAACCAAGCCTTGGTGGACTTTGAGATATGCTTGGGTTCATTGACCTGTTGGAAGTGTCAGTGATGCCCAAGCTTCAGCTTCCTTACTGTCATCATGAGGTTTTCTCTTAGGATTTCTTGATACTTGATTGAATCCATCTTACCCTCCACACTCTGGATGTTTCCAGTGCTAAAAGAACCAAAGCAGCCCCAGAGCATCACCGAGCCACTGCCGTGCTTCCCTCTAGGTGGGGTGTTCTTTTTCTGTATATGCTTCATTCTTCCCCCTTACACATATTCAGCTGAACTATAGGCCCGAATGTTCCATTTTTGTTTCAGTTCTTCACAGAACAGAATCCCAAAACTTGTGTGGCTTATTTAT
Source organism: Erpetoichthys calabaricus (assembly GCF_900747795.2). Lineage (NCBI taxonomy): Eukaryota > Metazoa > Chordata > Cladistia > Polypteriformes > Polypteridae > Erpetoichthys > Erpetoichthys calabaricus. The sequence goes on from NC_041398.2 coordinate 28,081,776, forward strand.
ATGGTTTTGTGGGTATTGGAGCCGACTTTTCTTGTACTTTTGGGTCAGTAATGGTGTACATTTTGTGAGTTCGGGCATGGAGACCTTCAGCATTTAGTGTGCCTCTCACTGTGGAAACTGAAACCTCAGTGCCTACTGCCACCAAGTCTTGCTGCAGGTCTTTTGCAGTCACTTGAGGGTTTTTGGCTACCTGCCACCTCAGAAATCTGGTGGCAGCTGTTGATCGCTTCTCTTACTGTCACGTCCAGGTAAAGTAGCCAGCGTTCCTTGAACTTTGAACTTGTGATCTATGCTTCCAGCGGTATCTCTAGGAACATTCAGTGCCTTTGATATATTTTTGTATCCTTTTCCTTGTTTGTGCAAGGCAATGAACTATTCTGTTAACTTTTTGGATAGTTATCTTGACTTCCCCATATTTCTAACATGCAGTCAAATGTCACTGTGAACATGGCCCTGGCCAGTCCAGACATTTGATATGTTCTGTCTCAAGCACACCTGATGCAACTAATGAGGCCCTTGATTAGTCGCATCAGGAGTGCTTGTGACAACACCAGAATTGCAAATGTGTGCCGTTATGGGAGATTCTGTCCAGGGGGTTGAATAATTTTGAGACTGCAGTAGTCATTAAAAGTGGCATTTTGTGTTGAATATGGAGAAATCACTTGTAATAGTAGTCGTGTAGAGCTATTTAAATTTTTCTTATTTGATTTATTTATTGCAGACAGCTGAAAGTTTGTAAATTTTGCCAATAAAACTAATTTGCAATGGGGGTTGAATAATTTTGACTGCAAATGTATACAGTGCCTGAACTCGTTCCTACTTTGAGGTACGCTTTTGTTTTATAGCACCCTGACACAGTTTTCTGTTTGTTGCGAAATGCTAACTTGTAACCTTAAATTACCATGTAGAAAGATTTTGTCGTTCCTGAAGTTTATGCAGCTTGGAAATCAAACCTGAAATTGCTGAGGCATATTGCATGGCTGCCTTAAGTTTATCTGGCATGAAACAGTTTAGAATTTTAGCTATGGTGACATACACAAGCTGAGTAACAAAGAAAAATGCAGCTGCATATCCAAAAGACATTCATTCTTTGCAGGTGATCAGATTTGCAAAACGAAGTTTTTCTTGTTAAACTCTTATTTTAATGAAACCAGTCCTTGGTGTGTTTGTGTATTAGCAGACATGTCTACTTATGGTACAAGCTGTTTAAAAAGCTCAAGAGAAGTAAACTAAGCTGCCAGTTTAATAAATTACTGTATTAATAAGTTAGTGATTTTCAAAATTTCCGGTTATGAACACACATTGTGTACAGTAAGCAGTACATGTACAGTCAGAGTTTCTGAGCAGCCTGCTTGAAACTACATCTCTTGGCAAAGTTTTGGTTGTGCTGTCATCTGAACACAAAGCAAGTGGTGTTAATTAAATGCTGGTATCAAGCCCATATAAAGTAGCACAAGTAGAAAATTGACATCATGGTGTAACATTTAGGTGTGTTTGCATACATGAGTAGCTGGTTTGAAAGGTTGCACAGTTTTATATTTTCTAGTGACACTTCAAAGAGTTTATCATCACAATTGTGTTTATTACATATTTTTGTAACAGTGAATCATATTAAAAATTAAGAGCGATAATAGAATATAATTACATATACTAGTAGTGCTCATAAAATGTTTAATACCATTTTACAATATTATGTGACTGAAGTTGCTTTCATAAAGAGCAGATTCCAACTCAAGTGATTTGAAGATTCTTGTGCTAATTGTTAGTTGTTGAACATGGAGGGTCTGTGGCTAATTGTAGTTCAGATTTCTTAAATGTAGCATTTTTTCAGAAAAAAGTTAGCTGAGGAGATTTAAAATCTATGCAAAGTCTGAAGTAAAAATTTTAGGTTGCATCCAAACATGATAGATAGTGGACTATTGTAGTGCTTTATAGTGTCAGGGAAATACTGAATTATTATAATCTTCAGATAATGCAGGCATGTGGTTAATTTTGGTGTAATAAAAAAATGGAGTACATATTTACTCACTTTGGCAGAAAGTGTTACTGAGCCATCTTTTATACATTTCTACATAAGTTACTTTTATTTTTCACTTTTACAGACATAAACATCATGTTACTTACCCGATTGATTTCAAGGAGCAGGAGAAGTGAGGTGCTCTGACTTAGGGTCATTCACACAGCCGCAAAGACGAGTGCAAGATGGGGTGGAGGTAGAAGGCAGACTGTTGGCATACAATGAGACCCACTGCTGCATTCCGGAACATTAGGGGACAGTGATTAACAAATAAACAATAAGAATATCATTCTTAGTGAATTGAAAAAAATACACATCTGATGATGGACCTTCCTTATACAGTAACACTTAGCCATCTGACCCACCCCATACCCTGTCCTGTTTTGGTGTGCATGACTGTAAGTGTTTCATTGATTTTCCTTCAGGAGTGACATTTGAACAAGTAAACGTAGAAAATGTAAAAAAAAAAAAGATTATACAAGTTGAAGTAACCACACTAAGGTAAAAATTGAAAGAGTAAATTAATCTATAATCTGTAATTGAAGTCACACAGGATGTTTCTCCATTTTAAGATAGACAAGTTCACAAATTTTCCAATGCTTTTCAAAAATGTGTACAGCAAACTCTCTATGCGAGATATTGCAATGGAAATCCCAAATTTCAACAAAACTGATCTCTTGGGAACTATTTGCTTCTTGTGGACAGACAGACAGGCATAGCTATCCCAGCAGGTGCTTTTCACAATATATGCTATTGAAATAGAATAAAGAAAATCAATGTAAAAGGTTTGGGGTCTGACTGGAGCAACCCCATTGAATACCAGCGATGCTGGAAAATGTGGAAAAAATAAGTATTAAACTAAAGCAAGAGTTTGTGTTTTAGTTCAGGCTTCAGGTAAAGAGTTTCTGTGGGCTACTGTGGCTTCGACAGATACAAGTTCAGAAATGAATGCTGACTTTCAGCTGGTTCCCACCCAAAAAGTGAAGGTTAATGCCTCTGTCTTCCCCAAATTCATTACCCCCAACTTTTACCTGCCGTGCAAAGCCAACCAGCACACTGCAGAACATGTGTGAGTGTGTGCGCCTAACAATGAGAACACGCCTAAAAAAAGATATTCACAGTCCTTAGTGAAAGTTTGTTTAATTTGTTATCAATTTTCACAGAGTGAAGTTCATAATGTTAAGCACAGAATGGGAAATGGTAATGGATTTTTCATTATTTACATAAATTTGTGACTGAAGTGGTGGTAGAAAATTTCAGTGTAGTGAATTTGCAGAAAGCACTGGTGTGTAAATTTCTGAGATGTAGCTCTATAAATGAAGCATAACTGCTGGCAATTGGGCTCATAGATCATAGTGCCACATTGGAACAAGCATTGGAAAAACAACTGGCGATCAAATAGTGAATACTGACTAAACTCTGCACATTATATGTGCTTATATTTGTTTTCTCTCATTTTATTCATGTAAGCAAACCAAGTGAGGCATAGTTAATGTGAAAACTGTGCCACTACAGACCCATTATTTATTAACTAGGCCTACTGTCACTACTATTTCTCTCTCATATATTACATACTACCCATCCCCCATGGCTTCACCTGCATAGAACTGAAACAGGACAGCGAGGAGGGCCCTGCCCGGCTCCCTATCCCTGACGTCATGCTTCTCCTCCCCTCAGTCTGTCTCGGATTAGTGCGAATATATCTCTCCTGAAGTGAACTGTGATTCTTAGCGCAATGAAAGAAGTTGCAAAATCTACTGGAATGTTCAAGCAAATTCTAGAAAAAAGCCCGATCTGAATCTGTTCAGTAGTTCTCTTGTGAAAGTGAACAGACACAGATATTGGATTTTTTATATCTGTATATAGAAAGATATATATCTAAGGTCTGTGCATCTGTGTGTTCAGTTCCTTAGAGCAATCTGATTGGTCAGTTTGCAATGTAAAGAGGTAATGAAAGAGGAAGTGTGAATGTGAGATGTATGAGGTTGAGTAAAGGTATAGGAGACATGCTGAAAGAGACACTTCAAATACCTCAAGTATAAACGTGAACCGGATGCAAGAAAGGCACTTTGAAAATAATGACAGATTCTAAGAAGAAAGCTTTACAGGAATGCGTTCAAGAGAAGGGGGCATGTCAGTGAAGAGAGGTTCAGACACTGAGGAAAGGTGCTGAAAGTACACATACGGCAAGAGATAAATATTTAATTTTTCTGTTACCTGACTGTGACAGGTACCATGGCTAGCAATATCTATATATATAAAATTCTTTTCGTGTTTGAAACGGAAATTACGTATGACCACAGAGGAACAGGAAAAACATTCTTAATAAACCTGATTCTTGCCGAGAGAGCGAATGGTGACATAGCTCTGGCTGTAGCGTCCTGGGGAATCGCTTCTACATTATTAGATGGAGGCCATACAACACATTTGGCATTGCAATTACCATTAAACCTTGCTCACGACGAAAATCCAATTTGCAACATACGCAAGGGCTCTGGAAAGGCAAAAGTCTTGCAACATTCAAAGATAATAGTTTGGGATGAGTGCACCATGGCACATAAAAGAGCTTATGAAGCCTTGAACCGAACAATGCAAGATGTCAGAGATCCTACCAAAATAATGGGAGGTACTGTCGTTTTACTCGCAGGAGATTTTCGTCAAACATTACCAGTTATTCCACAAGGGACATCAGGAGATGAACTCAACACGTGTTTAAAATCCATGCTTCTCCCACGGTCAGTCATATGTCGTTTATTCTCAGGTAGGTACATCAAAAAATGTATACATTTATGCACGTAATGGGCAAACAAAAAATGTAGTATACTTGAAAGCACTGCAGTACTACTCAATGTATCTTTAGTTCTTAAATTTTACTGTTTAATAATTTATACGCTTCTTATATGTTGTTCAAATTCTTTTATCAAAATACCAGTAACGGCGCACTGCACGATAACTTGCAGTGAATATATTTGACTTGAGCATTCATAGTATTCATCCTCTTTCTCTGTACGTTTAGCATTTGTTTGCTCAGAGGTTGATGTGTTTGCTGCTTCCTGAGCAGCTCTTCTTTACTCCACCCTACCAGCCCGCTGCTTCTCTTTCATCGGCATCTTTTCACATTAAAACTGATTAAGTTAGTTTTTGTGTTGCGATTACTTAGTACGTTTTCTTTAACCTTTCACTTAATCTGGCACTTAAGTCTTCAATCTGCCTCAAGAATGATTAGCGAAGGTGGTAGGGAATGAGAATGGCGCCTGTATGCATCCGCCGCAAGGCTGCCCTGCTGTGCGCTGCGAGAGTTGATTCTACAATAAAATAAAATAAAGAGTAATAAAATCATCACCCTGAAAATGGATAGTAGACATCACGTAGTATATGTGTACCAAATTTCAAGTCAATAGGTGAAACGGTTTGCGAGCTACAGGTGATTTAAAATCCTGGACAGACAAACGAACAGCCACTGTAGCGTAATATAGAAGAAGATTTTACTGTTTAATAATTTATATTTATATGCAATGTGCTTCTTATATATTACTTCATATTCTCATATGATAATGATGTTAATAATGTTGTTTATATTGATTTATATGTTATTGTAAGTGCTGTTTATTTGTTGAAAAATAAAATTGGCAATTAACAAACTTATTTTATAAATACATTTTATTTTTTTCCCTTGCACTCAGTGAGCGAAGCCACTGGGTAATCCGCTAGTATAAAACTAAATGTTTGCTTGTCCAGTATCCAAATCCAAACTGTTAAACCTGTCTCCTCCAATTTTTGGAACATACTTTCCATTTTTATGATACATAAAAAAACGACAAAACCTCTGCTGTCTGTGCCCTGGATTAATGTTGTTTGGTGTCTACAAGAGGGCTGCTATCACCAGTGAAGAAAGACAACAAGGAGCACAAAAAAGAGGGATGTAAGGGCTAAGATGTCCAATGAACAGAGATTCCTAAATGTATGACATGATCATAACAGACAGATTTCCCACTGTCCCAATGTGCCCATTATAAACTGGTGATTTGCTGTGCTAGTTTGGTATTTTTGGTGACAAGGATGAATTCTATTCGTGTAAAGTTTCGATGTTTAACTTCTGTTATTGTCATTCCCTGTACAAAATTATGTTCGAGTTTTCTGGTGTTAACAACTGGAGTTGACAAACCAGAAAAATCTTACAGCATTTTATATTCATGTGTTTTGCTTTGTTTACCAATAGGAATACCGATATGGGAAGAGGCAGTTGACACTGTTCAGAGTATTCAGATCACATTGTCTCCATTTCATTGCTCTGAACCTGAAGAACAGTTTGTTAAAACTGGAGCACTTCATCTAAATGAAGACATCTGTCCTAAGATTATTCAAGCTGGAGGTGACACAGACAGAAGGGGTCTCATTCAGGAAACAACTCTGCACCAGAGACTCCATAATGAGAAGAGACTTTATGATTCAACAGATTATGGAAAAAAAACTCATGAAGAAATATCTGCAGTATCACCAGAAAAATCATACTGGAGAAAAACCATATTGTTGCAGTGAATGTGATAAAAGGTTCACTCTCAAGTACAATCTTCAGCAGCACCAGAAAATCCACACCGGGGAAAGGACCCTACAGTTGTAGCGAATGTGACAAGAGATTCACAGAGAAACACAGTCTGCGTCGACACCAGAGGACTCATACTGGAGAAAAGCCATTTAGCTGTGCTGAGTGTGGAAGGAGGTTTACTGAGAAACATAGCCTTCAACGGCACCAGAGAATTCACACAGGAGAGAAGCTCTACTGTTGTAGTCAGTGCGGGAAGAGATTTACACGGGAAATGACTCTTCAGCAACATTTGAGAATCCACACTGGAGAAAAGCCATACTGCTGTACTGTATGTGGAAAGAGGTTCACCCAGGAAGGTACACTCAAACAGCACCAGCGCATCCATACAGGAGAACGACCCTATTGCTGTACTCAGTGTGGGAAACGTTTCACAGGAAAAAATACTCTTCTTTACCATCAGAGGATTCACACAGGAGAGAAACCATATTCTTGCACTGAATGTGGAAAGAAGTTCTCAGAGAAAAAATATTTGAGACAGCATCAGAGAACTCACACGGGAGAGAAATTGTACGGCTGCAGTGAATGTGGTAAGAGGTTTTCACTGAAAAACACTCTTCAACGACACCAGAGAGTCCACACAGGAGAGAAACCATTTTCTTGCCTTGAATGTGGAAAAAGATTCACCCGGGAAATTACTCTTCAAAACCATCAGAGAATTCACACTGGGGAAAAGCCGTACTGTTGCAATGAATGTGGGAAAAGGTTTCGCCTAAAGAACACACTTAAACAACATCAGAGAATTCATACGGGAGAGAATTTGTACTCATGCACTGACTGTGGAAGAAAATTCACACAGGAAATTGCTCTTCAGAACCACCGGACAATTCATACTGGAGAGGAGCTTTATGGCTGCACTTTATGTGGGAAGAAATTCACACTGAAAAAAACTCTCCAGAGGCATCAAAAAATTCACACTGGGGAAAAGCCTCACTGTTGCACAGAATGTGGGAAGAGTTTCACACGTAGAAGTCATCTTCAGCATCACCAGAGGATTCACACAGGAGAAAAGCCATACAGCTGTACTGAATGTGGGAAATGTTTCATAGAGAAAAATAAACTTCAGCAACATCAGAGAATTCACACAGGGGAGAAGCCCCATTGTTGCACTGAATGTGGGAAAAGATTTGCACGAAGAAGTCATCTTCGACAGCATCAAAGAATTCACACTGGTGAAAAGCCATTTGCCTGTACTGAATGTGGAAAGTGTTTCACTGAAAAAAACAGCCTTAAACATCATCTAAGAACTCACACTGGAGAAAAGCCATACTGCTGTACCACATGTGGAAAGTACTTCCGACAAAGAACTCATCTTCAGCAACACCAGAGAATTCATATTGGGGGGAAAACGTGACACCTTTGTGCTGCAAAGCTAAACTGTGAGAAAACTTATGAAATTATTTACATTCATCCCAGCTATAGATACACCATTTGTTTCAGTATTTAGGTTGCCTTAAAAAGGGTTGCAGTCAATAATCTCCTCTCAAGAAACTGCTTTTCCTGGAGAGGGTCACAGTGGCAGAAGGCCGAGCAGGTCTGCCCAGACTTCCCTGTCCCCAGCTACAGATTCCAGCTATTCCTGGTGGAGTTCCCAGGTGTTTCCAAGACAGCCAATAGATATACTGTAATCTCTCCAGTGCATCTTGGGCTTACCGCAGGGCCTCTGCCCAGTGGGTTGTGCCCAGAGCTGTTCTAGGGGATCCTCACGATGGAAACATCCTTTTGAAGTGCCCAAACCATCTCAACTGGCTGTTGGCAATCTGGAGTAGCAGCAGGTCTCTTGAATGGCTGAGCATCTCCTGCTATAAAAGGAGTTTCGGCCAAGCCACCCTGTGAAGAAACCTTTCTGCCACTTGTACGAGCAATTTCATTCTTTCAGTCATTACCAAACGCTCATGACCATAGGTGTAAGGACAGGGATGTAGATTGACCAGCAAACAGACCGTTTTGGTGTTAGAATCAGCTCCCTCTTCACCACCAAAGACCCAGTATAGCGCCTGTAGCACAGCTACCACCACTCCCATCTGCTTATCAGTCTCATGTTCCTTTCTTCCATGACTTGTGAACAAGATCCGTAAACACCTGAACTCCTCCAGGCAGTTGTTCCCCCATCACCTAGAAAAGAGAAATCCACTCTTTTCTGAGAGAGAACCATGACCTCAGAGTTGAAGGTGCTGATCCTCATCGCAGCCACTTCACACTCGGCAATGAATCACTCAAGTGTGAGCAAAAGTCGCAGTCAGATGAGGCAAAGAGGAAAACATTGTCTGCATAAGGCAATAACGACACTCCCTGACTCTACATCCTCACATTCTCGGCTGTGCCTTGATATGTTGTCCATGAAGACCACAAATGGGAGTGGTGATGAGACACAGCCACAGTGAGTGCTTTTGATATAACATCAAGTGGTCAGTCACAGCATGCAAGACTAGTGATACAAAGCTATAGCATCACAGATAAAGGGGAAATACTGTTGGGTTTTATTGGAAATATTCCTATTCTGGCTGACTCTGATTTCTTTGTGAATGAGAAATGGATTCTTTTATAAAAGTTTTGGGTGATCAGTTAACACCACTTTTGTGTAATCTATGGACAAGGTGCAAAGTCCACAATTCTTGTAATCACTCTTAGCAAGTCTTGAAGTTGGCAGTACTACTTGTGAGAAAAAGTAGTGAGACATTGTGTGTTCGATTCAGGACTGATTATGTTTAATAAAGGACTTATAGCTGTCAACATGAAACAGATTCATATACACTACTTCTTATTCCAGGGTGGCAGACCATCATTAACACTTCACCACTTTAACACAAATTAAGGAACTAGAAAACTGCCCTCCAGCTCAAGGCTACTTATCTTGAGATGCATAAGTGATGCAAGCGCCACCTAGTAAATTATCATATAGGGGTTATAACACACGAGTACTGAAATGTGAAAAAGTGATAAAGACTGTAACTGGCAAAAGAAATGCAAGCAAAACCAAACTCGGATGAAACCTGGACTGTCTGTCTGACAGACAACATGTGGAGCTGAATATTTCTGCTAAGATGAAACCATAAAAGTTACTGACTACTTTTACTCACTCAAACATGCCATTGTCAGCCGTTCTCTTCTTCTCTTTCTGCCCACCATATTCTCAGAAACAATTGCTCAGCATCCGCTATTGGAAAATCAGTAGTTGTTTTCCTGTGTCTCCTCATGGTTTAACTCTATGGTGTAATCTGCCTTTCATTTCTCAGTTCCCCTGTGTTTTTCTTACTGTGTGTGCGTCAATGTCTCAGCAAGGGTGATGGGTACTGAAAATGTAGTGACCCCACGCAGATGACCAATGGCATTGGAGCTTTGAAAATAACTTAGGTTTTGATTTTAAAAAATAAAAAGTAGTGCAATGTAATGGGGTATAATTCAGATGTCGTGTGACATGTATGGATTGCACTGAAATTCTTATTTCTGTGCTTGACCAACACACACAATACACGTCAGTCTCGCTCCAAATGTTATGTAAAATATAACAACTTAGAATATATTAAGCCAAAAAGTAACCTGGACTAGGGTGTAATGTACCTTCCCGCTAGACCCTACAAGCAAGCAAACAAGCCAACCACTCAGTTCCGTGATCTTTGGTCCCCTGGATTAGATTAAAAGGGTTTGAGAGTGTTATTCATTTTACTCATATCTGGAATCAGATACACTGTGTGCGAGCAAACTGGACCAACTACCCCCTTTCTGCTGCATGTAGGACTGGGCAGAAATTGATGTGGGAGGGGATGGATGTCAGACTCCTCCGACATTCCGAAATCCTCCTCAGGTGGGCACCATGGGAGGGGATTTGGTTAGAATCCCCATCTTACTCTGCGATGTTCCAAGTGTTAGCATATATTTAAAATGTGATGTTATTTGTATGTATAAAATCAGTTTGTGAGTAAATGATATTCTTTATATTTTCAATTTCCTTGTAATGGTATTCTTTATTATCACCATACAAGGTAAATAATGTCTTCTACTGTACCAGAATGAAGTCAGTGCAGTTTTAGGACAGAGGTTATGGTTAAGGTCTAGTGTGGTTACTGTTTAGTGTGAACAGAGAAGGTTAGGGTGAAGACTAAATGGTAATACAGTAATCCCTCCTCCATCGCGGGGGTTGCGTTCCAGAGCCACCCACGAAATAAGAAAATCCGCGAAGTAGAAACCATATGTTTATATGGTTATTTTTATATTGTCATGCTTGGGTCACAGATTTGCGCAGAAACACAGGAGGTTGTAGAGAGACAGGAACGTTATTCAAACACTGCAAACAAACATTTGTCTCTTTTTCAAAAGTTTAAACTGTGCTCCATGACAAGACAGAGATGACAGTTCCGTCTCACAATTAAAAGAATGCAAACATACCTTCCTTTTCAAAGGAGTGCCCGTCAGGAGCACTGAATGTCAGAAAGTGAGAGAAAACCAAACAAATCAATAGGGCTGTTTGCTTTTAAGTATGCGAAGCACCGCGGCTCAAAGCTGTTGAAGGCGGCAGCTCACACCCCCTCCGTCAGGAGCACACAAAGAGAGTGAGACAGAGTTTGTTTTTTCAATCAAAAAATCAATACGTGCCCTTCGAGCTTTTAAGTATGCGAAGCACCGTGCAGCATGTCGCTTCAGGAAGCAGCTGCACAGAAGGTAGCAACGTGAAGATAATCTTTCAGCATTTTTAGACAAGCGTCCGTATCGTCTAGGTGTGCGAACAGCCCCCCTGCTCAATCCCCCTACGTCAGGATCGGAGAAAGCGCAAGAGAGAGAGAAAAGTAAGCTGGGTAGCTTCTCAGCCATCTGCCAATAGCGTCCCTTGTATGAAATCAACTGGGCAAACCAACTGAGGAAGCATGTACCAGAAATTAAAAAACCCATTGTCCTCAGAAATCCGCGAACCAGCAAAAAATCTGCGATATATATTTAAATATGCTTACATATAAAATCCGCGATAGAGTGAAGCCGCGAAAGGCGAAGCGCGAAATAGCGAGGGATCACTGTACTTGGATATCCAAATCTCACGTCTATCTGACCCTACTCTATCCGTCATCCTACTCATCACAGGCACTTTTTATCTACTGTATTCAACAAGATCCTAATGACTAAACCTCTTGAGAAGGCTATTCTTGACCCATCCTGAGTAAGTTATTCCAGACCAGTCTCTCTTCTCCCATTTCTGACCTAAAACATTGGAATGTGCTGTCTCTGACCAAGTCTCTTCCTTTGTTCTACAGAACAGACTGCTTGATCCTAATCAGTTAGACTTCAAGAAGGGTTTCTCCACCACGACAGATCTACTCACTATAGTCAACATGTGACAGCAGGCTAGAGCTACCAACATGTCATCTGTCCTTATCCTGCTAGACCTCTCGTCTGCCTTTGGCACAGTCCAACCAGCAGATCCTTCTTGATGCTCTCTCTGACATTGGCATCACTGGAACCTGCCCTCTCTGGAGGTCTGTGTCCTGCCTCTTAAGCAGATCCTTAAATGCATCCGGGCATG
>NC_041398.2:28094107-28101607 GCF_900747795.2 Erpetoichthys calabaricus
TGGTGGATTTATTCATCTCTACAAACTAATATTAAAGAGATATATATTTAACAAATTGCTGGCATTATAAATTTTTTCACCATTTTTCTTGAAGTTTCAAAAAATGTCAAGCTTACAATAGAGGTGTTTTAGCAAGGAATACATCACATCCTACATGTACTGACTCTGACAAACTGGATACATCGGGAAGGTTGCATTTATTTTTGTCCAGATAAAATCATCAGCCATAAATGATCATTCAGAAACTTAGAACTGAACTCACAGTATACTGTATATCTTATACACAGTGCATTTACAAATATATTTCTTAAAATAGTCAGTCAGTCTATTAAAGAAAATGTATGTTTGATTTCAAATATAATCTTAAAAGTACATAATTGAACTACATATTTTGTATTATATTGTACAATATGTCTACATATTTTTGGGTATATTGCAGTATGTTTAATTTTCGAGAAGACTGTTTAATTGTTTAAATGAACTAATTAAATCATTACAGCCTTGGCTGTGGACTTCTGTTTGTTGGTTTTAGCTCCCCAACTAACAGAACGTGCCAGTTGCACATATTTGGAAGGTGCCAAAAAAACGCAAGAAAACTCACTGAGACCCGGGAAGCTTTATACACAGTTGAGGGATTTGAACCAAGGGCACTGGATCTGTGAGGCAGCATTGGAAATAATAATCATCAATTAATTTATTCATATATTATCTAGTTCCCAAAAAATGTACAATGATAAGTTTTTTCCTAAAAATTAATATTTTAAATTTGGTCAAATCACTTCATAAAAGACAAAATATCATCTGCTAATTAAATATTTCAAATCCACAAACTCAAATTAAAAATAATGACCATACATACATTATTGTAATAGTTTAAAGCAGACAGGTTACCTTAGCAGTGGAAATGGTTGACTGTCCTTCTAATGTTCAAAATAAAACACTCATTGTCCATAGCAATTCTTGTATTCCAATATGTCCCTGGTCACAATACTAAACCCCACACGGTCATTTTGTGGTGTGTCCCTCTTTTTATTCTCCCAGCCTTTCAATATTAACTCTTGTCTGACGCCACTTTTTTAAAAGACTCCAGACAGGCATTTGAAGTGCTGTCCTCTGAAGTTGTCTGTTTGCAGCTTCTTACCTGGAGTCCCCCTGCTCTTCTGTGTTTGTCCATCACGTTTTGCAAATCTCAGGTCAGAGTAGGTGACTTCATCTTCTGCTGCTTAGAAAAAGAAAGTAAAGCAGCTCTGTTAATGGTGTACCATCGCCTTTTAGTAAATGCAAAATGGTGCGAGAGTGTGCAGTGCGGGTTGATCTGTCTTCTTATCACAGAACCTCCATTCTGCCAAAGAGCAGTGATGGGCTGCTGTAGTAAAAATCTGATGTCAATGTAAGTGTCTTCATAATCAAGGGCTTACAAATGGAATATGAAGGAAATAAAAGGTTACTCTAGGGCAGTTACTTGTCAAAAAAAAATTAAAAGGAAACAAAATCAGAAAAACAATACAATAAAATAAGTGTGATGCAGACTGAGTAATGACGATGAAATACTGTAAATATCAGTAAGGAGACAACTGAGGACATGCTCACATCATTACATTAAGACAGCACCCATGCATTTGAAGACACTTTCCATGTTAAAGTTCTCCTACCTGGAGGTTCAGGAGCCTTCTTCCTCTTTTTCTTTGCTCCATTAGGTTTTGCAGTCCTGACATCTGAATATATAACATCATTCTGCTGTGCCATCTTTCACATATGTGCAGTCAGTTCATCTCTTAAAAATTGGTTGAGGCAAGTCTACTGTACATGAGCTCTGCTCAAGGTCATTGATTTATGTGGGTGGCGTGAAAGAACTTCCTGTTCCTCATTCTCAACATCACCCAGCACAAAAAAAACACGTTTTTAGAATTTTGCAAAAAAGCACATTCTACTGTATGTACAGGATTTTTTATAGTGTGTGGGCAATTTCTTTTATGAAATTACTTCATTCTCTATTATTTCTCTCTCTCAGAATTTGTTCCTCTGTTCTGCTGACTCTTTTCTACAGTTTGTATCAGTGTGTATTGTCAATAAATTTATATTATGTATTAAGATGGCGCTGACTGGTGTGGCTGGCCGTCTGATTGTCTCGCTAGTCTGTGTTTTATCTTTGTTTTTTTGTATTAGTTTATCCCAACGACCACTGTCCTATGATCGTGATTCTTTACTTAACGTATTTTCTTGCTTGCTTTCCTCTCAATTTTCATCTCCTGTTGGGATATTATGTGATCCTCCACCTTTGTTTTATTCATCTGCTGACTTCTTCACCTGGACGCCAGTGTTCACCTATATCAGTGAGCTGATTGCCTCTCGGAGACGCAAACGCACCCACTGCCAATGTGGAAAAAGAGCCTTCATTGCTGTTAAACAACGCAGACTCAAGTCCCAGAGCTTGGTTTCCCGATGCCTGTGAGTTGTCTATGACCCACCTTCTCCTGCACAGGACTCCATTCCTGGTTCGTGGGTGCTGGACACCGGATTTAATTTCTCCATTTCAAGGCGGCATCACTTTTCCTTGGTGTGCTCTCGGGGAGTAAACGCTGCTCATCTTCGCATGCTCACCTGTGCTCATCCCGCAGCAAGCTCTTCTACTTCTATCAAGGCTGCTCTCTTGAACGTGAGATCAGTGTCTAATAAAACTTTTATTCTGCAAGACTTTATTACCTCAAATAATCTGGATTTCTTTTTCATCACTGAGACCTGGATTGTAAATGGTGACTCTTCATGTTTTACTGACTTGGTACCATCAGGCTATTCATTTTTAAACTCTCCTCGTCTGACTTGTCGTGGTGGGGTCATTGCCAATGTTTTTAAAAGTATGTTCTTGTATCAGAGCCTTACAAAGAGTCCGTTTAATAGCTTCGAACTGCAACTTTTCGAAGTGTGCAGCTCCCCTTCTTTGTTGTTTGCTGTGGTTTATAGACCTCCTGTAATTAATGATACCTTCATTTCTGAATTCTCTGATCTCCTGGCTGATATCACCCTCTCCCATGACAAAGTACTTATTGTTGGTGATTTTAACATTCACGTTTGTTGTCAATCGAAACCTTTGGTTAATGACTTTTTATCACTATTGGAAACATTTGATTTTATCCAGCATATTAATATTACAACTCACTCTCTCGGTCACACCCATGATCTCGTTCTTACACGTGATATTTCAGTTAATAATATTGATTTATGTGATGTTTCTTTTACTGATCACATATGTCCCCCCTACTAATTGTGCTTCATGGTGCTCTTGCTTTTTAAATTCGTCTATTATATCCGATTTTAAAACCATATTCTCTAGTCTTGATGTGCATATCCAATATGACTGTATCAATGATTCTGTCTTAGAATTTAATTCTTCTTGTAAAACGGTATTAGACTCAATTGCTCCACTCAAGACATGCTGTAATAAAGGAAGACCTGCTCCCTGGCTAAATGAAACTACGCGATCACTGCGCTGTGCCTGTTGAACTGCGGAACGGCGTTGGAAAAGAGATGGTCTGATTGTTTCTAAACAGATTTTTTGGACTTCTCTATTCAATTTTCAGGTTGCAGTTAAGAAATCTAAAGAAGATTTCTTTGCTGATTTAGTTTCCTGTCATTCTAAGAATCCTAGGGTCTTATTGAATTAAATTAATGTGACCATTCACCCTCATTCTGTGATGGGATTAAATAGTACTGTTCTTTCATGTGAGCAATTTCTTTGATTCTTTGTCAGTAAAATTGATAAAATTTGCTGTGGTATTGTTCCAACTGACTATGAACTTCCCACTGTTAATCATGGCATTGTATTCGGATCTTTTGATCTAGTCTCACTTTCACAGTTAAAAAGAACTATTGACACCCTTAAACCAGCTCCCAGTCCTCTTGATATTGTACCACCACACCTCTTAGTGGAAGCCTTTGCTGTTTTGGGCCCATCTTTACTAGCCATTATTAATGATTCTGTTACTGCAGGGGTTGTGCCCTCATTTTTTAAACATGCTGCAGTGCGTCCTGGTCTAAAAAAGGCAGAATTAGATCCTGGAGTTTTAGCCAATTTTCGGCCCGATTTCCCAATTGCCATTTCTGGCTAAATATTAGAAAGAATTATTTATAATGAATTGGTTAATCACCTTAACTCCAATAATTTATTTGAGATCTACCAATCTGACTTTAGGCGTTATCATGGTGTTGAGACGGCCCTCCTTAAAGTATTCAATGGCCTCTCTATTATTACTGACTCAGGTGGAGCTGCTGTCATTGTCCTCCTGGATATGACTGCTGCCTTTGACACTATTGACCACGAGATATTGCTGTTGCGGCTTGAACATCTTGTTGGGCTTAAAGGGGCTACTCTTAACTGGTTCAGATCATATCTAACTGGTAGACAATTTTCAGTGACTTTAAATTCCTCTTTTTCTTCTACTGCTACTCTTAAATGTGGTGTTCCTTAGGGATCCATTTTGGCTCCTATCTTATCTATATTAATAAAAGGCAAAGCCCTCACTGACTAACTGACTGACTGACTGACTGACTGACTGACTGACTGACTCACTCACTCACTCACTCACTCACTCACTCACTCACTCACTCACTCACTCACTCACTCACTCACTCACTCACTCACTCACTCACTCTCACTAATTCTCCAACTTCCCGTGTAGGTAGAAGGCTGAAATTTGGCAGGCTCATTCCTTACAGCTTACTTACAAAAGTTAGGCAGGTTTCATTTTGAAATTCTACGCGTAATGGTCATAACTGGAACCTCTTTTTTGTCCATATACTCTAATGGAGGAGGTGGAGTCACGTATTGCGTCATCACGCCTCCTACATAATCACGTGAACTGAAAACAAGGAAGAGATTTACAGCACGAGTCAAACGCGGGAACGAAGGTAAATGACGGTAACTGTTAAGTGTCTTTTAATACTGTGTAAGCATACATATTAACACATGTGCAATTAACGTGTGCATTTACGGGGTGATTTCTCAGGCTTAAAAGCTTGCCTTTTATTAAAAAGGTAAATGCAAACTGTTTTCATTCTGAAGGGCACAAACCACGTTGGATTTCAGCCGTTAAACAAGCAAAAATGTCGGTACACCAGATAAATAAGCGCAACATATTATCAGTTGTATTGTATGCTTACAATACATATAGAAATGTGTTAATCGTTAACTAATAGTATGGCATGGTGTTTTTCGACTCGCATCTTGATTTAAACGATTCCATGTCTTGGTGGGTTTGCGTAGCTTATTGTCAATATCTTTACACCTGTTTTTAAGACTTATTGACTGAAACGGGCTTTCACGAAAAAAGTTAGGGCTTTGCTATAGGATACACCCTCCACAAGTTAAGGAAGTAAAAATAAAGGTATATATTTCTGTTTTTATTTAAACCTTTTAAGTTCGTATTCATAGCCCCATTTGGCTGTTTTAGTTTTTTTTTTTCTTTCTTCAGTAATATTTAATCTCCTTAAAGAAAAACAACATATGCATTTTACTTTTTTTCTTACTCTTTACTAATATTTTAGTGTAAAAGGATAACCAGTATTTAAACCTTTTATGTTACTTTATAAAGTTATTTTACACAATGTTGAAAAATTAATAAGAAAGCTACATATTTTGGCAGCTGCTTCTTTAATTTTCAATGAAATGAAAAAAGCTCTCCAAGAGAAAACCTCAATGAAGAAGAAACAGTTTGCACTATCTAAAAAGGAGAAACCCTCATTTATAAAGGTTTGCTGCAGATGACTTAACTGAAAATAAATGAATAGTTCCTATATGTATAATACATATTTATCTATTTGACTTATGCCTTTATTCCAGCAACTTGCAACATCTGAGGTACAATTTGTTACATTACTTTTGTTTTTTGCAGCACAGGCAGGTGAAGTGACTTCCTCAGAGTCACACAGTGGTGTCAGTACCAGGATTTGAACTGACAAGCTCCAGGTTTGCTGAAATATTACTGAAGAAAGAAAAAAAACGAAAACGGGCACATGGAGCTATGCATACAAATGTCCATCCATCCATTATCCAACCCGCTATATCCTAAATACAGGAGCCAATCCCTGCCAACACAGGGCACAAGGCAGGAAACAAACCCCGGGCAAGGTGCCAGCCCACCGCAGGGCGCACACACCCACACACACCCACACACCACGGACAATTTAGGATCACCAATGCACCTAACCTGCATGTCTTTGGACTGTGGGAGGAAACCGGAGTACCCGGAGGAAACCGAGACAGACACGGGGAGAACATTCAAACTCCACGCAGGGAAGCGAACCGGGTCTCCTAACTGGCACCTTTCACTGCGCCACCATACTGCCCGCATACAAACTTAAAAGGTTTAAATAAAACAGAAATATATACCTTTATTTTTACTTCCTTAACTTGTGGAGGGTGTATCTGGTAGCAAAGCCCTAACTTTTTTCATGAAAGCCCCTTTCAGTCAATAAGCCTTAAAAACAGGTGTAAAGCTAAACTTGCAGCACCGCTATTCAATTACACTTGCCTAACTCCTCTCCTAAGGGGACATACTGTGGGATCTGGGCATCCGTCAAAGCACCAATCACAGGCCCGATTAGAAAGCGGGAAGCTGTGATTTGTCGTCTCCCTCCCATGTAACAATCATAACCCGTGTTACAACGCACTATGTATGTATGTGTATATGTATATATGTGTATGTGTGTGTATATGTATGTTGATATGTATGTTTTTATATATATATATATATATATATATATATATATATATATATGTGGATGTGTATATGTGTATATATATGTATATATATGTGTATGTGGATATGTATATATATGTGTATGTGGATATGTATATATATGTATATATGTATATGTATATATATGTTTACATAATCTCTTTAACACACTACTTCTCCGCTGCGAAGCGCGGGTATTTTGTTAGTTCTGTATATACCTTCACCCTATTGGAGCTATTTTTAGGAAATTTAACATTTCTTTCCACTGCTATGCTGATGATACACAGGTTTATGTTCCCATCTGCAACTCTGCAATAAATCAACTGCACAACTGTCTTTGTGAACTAAGATCCCGGATGGCTAATAATTTTCTTGATCTGAATCAAAATAAAATATAGTGGGTCCACCATTTTACATACAGTATCTATCCATTTTCTAAACCCAATTAGGCCAATGTACTATTCCGTACCCATCAGAACTGACCCTGGGTGTATGGAAACAACTGATCGTGATGGACCTTTATCACGGAACAGACCCACTTACCTGCCCACATTCATTCATATAGGCCAAAATTCAAACAAGTATATGGGGGTGTGAAACTTCAGCATCCAGAGACAAACCACATGAAGCACCTACAGTTGAGAGACAACAATTTTGACCACTGTGCTGTCTTAGGCACTTTACATAGTTCACAAAAATCTTAGACGGTTATTTTATGTCTTCTGGACTTGTGTGACAATAGAAAACAGCATAGTTTAGAGTTCTA